>NW_001915674.1:0-2487 GCF_000208925.1 Entamoeba histolytica HM-1:IMSS
GTAAAAAAGGAATAAATGGATCAACAATGCATCCATTTAGTCCATTAGCAGATATGGTTATTAGAATGGAATTTAATAGATTAACACATTTAGGAAGATGTAATGGGAATCCACAAGTAGGTAAAATTATAATTAAACCACCAAATCAAAAAGAACAAATATCAAATGTATTTACATTTAATAAATCTACAAAAATATCAGAAACTTTTATTATTAAATGTAAACCAGGAGATAAAATTGAATTTAAAGTAGAAGAACCAGGATTATTATCTAATACTACAATTGATAAATCATCTATTACTATTCCTGACTTTAAAGAAGGTGAAAAATCTGAAGAACATTTACCAGGAAAAAAAGGAAGTACATTTGATTGTAAAATTCAATGTATTAGAAGTGTTTATCATAATGTTTTTCCTCAATTTATTCCTCAAGATAATGATTTTATTAATGAAAATGAAATGAAATTTTATCTTTATTTTGATAAAGCAGAAAAAATTAAAGCTGGTGATATTGGTGGAACTAGTGATGCTTATGTTAAATTTAAAACTTCTAAATCAAAAGAAAAGAAGACTTATGTTTTTGCTCCTTCTGTTAATCCTGATTGGAATAATGCTTTATAATTAAAGGTACTCTTAGTGAAGAAATTATTTTCCATTTGTTCGATAAAGACACTCTCACTTCTGATGATCATTTAGGTGATGCTAAATGGAAAATTGACCCATTATTTAATAATCAATGGAAAAAATTTAAACTTCAAATTGATAAAAAATGTTCTCTCTGTATTGAAGTTAAACGTGTTAAAACTTTAAGTCTTACTTATAAAAGACTCCTTGGTTTACCTGTTCCTTCTACTCAATTCCAAGGTTATCCTCAACAACAACCATATCCTTATCCTCAACAATATCAATACCCACCACCACAAGGTTATCCTCAACAACCAGGTCAATATCCACCACAACAAAGTTATCCTCAATACCCACCACAAGGTTATCCCCAATATCCACCACAAGGTTATCCCCAATATCCACCACAAGGTTATCCCCAATATCCACCACAAGGTTATCCTCAACAACCAGGTCAATATCCACCACAACAAGGTTATCCTCAATACCCACCTCAGGCTTATCACTCTCAAGCTGCTGGTGCTCTTCCAAAGAAATAATTTAACTTATTTTTCTTATTCTAAATTTTTATGGTGGGTTGTATTTTTATTTGATGTTGTGTATTAAAAGTTGTTTATTAAACAACCAGACTTTCATTTATTCTATTTCATTTATGTGATTTATTTCTTTTTGTTGTTTAGGTAGTGTTAATTGATGAATGTATGAGATGGTACTACATCATTTATTTTCATTGTTTATTCTTGTTGTATATTCTAAACCAACATTTGCTTTAATATATTTTTGGTTATATATTTTGACAATACAAAATACATGTTGTTAAAAGATGAATAAATTGATTGATGATTAATATTTGAATATGTTGTTTTTATGTTATTTTTCATGTGACTAATTACTACTTCTTATTGTTTTTCTTATTGTTTATTGTTTATTGAAATAAGAATTGTCAAATGATTTGATAATTGTATCAATTAAATTATACATAATTTATTGATATTCAAACGTATTTGGTTTATTTCACAATCAGAATTATCTACATTTTGAAATGATAAATGATAAAATTGTATTTTATTAATTAAATTCGTATTATTCATTCTGATTATCAATTGAATAAATAATACTAAATCAAGTGAATAAACAGAATATGTGTGATATAATGATTATTAAAATTGATAATATGATAAAAATATATTAAATATTGAAATATCAATTTTTCATTCAAAATTATTCATTTTAATTACTACCTTGTGGTTATTATCAAAACAACGATTAATTTATTTATTAATAGTTTATTAATTGATTTCATTTAATACTACATCATAGATATAATCAATTATGTTAATACAGTTCAATTGGACTGGATTATAATGATAAATTATAATATTGAGAGAGAAATGAATAATCAAATATTATACCATGTATTACAAATTTGTAATAAATAAAATACTAACATCACAAATACATTTTATCATCATAATTTATGATGATAATGTTATTCATTATTTTATAATTCTATATTCAGATAAATTTCTATTGATTTTTTATCATTACACTCAATGAAACATATTTCATCAACATAAATATTAATTTGTATTCAATATAATTACAAAATGATATTAAACAGTGTGAGTTTTGATAATTATATTATAATTGACATTGACTCATAACAGCAACGAAAAAAGCAAATAATTGGAAATGAAGATAAAGAAAGATATAAAAGAATAAAAAGAAAGTAAAAAGTAGAATATGATGAAGAAAGAATAAAAGTAGAAAGTAGAGAAGATAAAAAAGAAGATAAAGTGTAATAAAACAAAAGAGATGATAAAAGAAGAATAGAAAGAAAAAAATAAAGGATGCAAATTTTATT
>NW_001915673.1:0-2495 GCF_000208925.1 Entamoeba histolytica HM-1:IMSS
TATTATTTTCTTTTAAAACATTCTTCTTCATTTTGAATTTACAAAATATTCAACCACTTATATTTCAAAGGATAAGTAATTTAATTTATTTAATATTCATTGATTGTTATTAGTTGATAGTCGTTTTAAATAACAATTAAACATGTCAATTATTTATTTATCAATTTGAAGAATTGAAGTTATTTATTATTAAAAAACATTTCATTTTCATTTAAAATAAATAACTGCAATTCTACATTTTTTAAATCTACATTTTTTAAATATTCCTCACATTATATTTTATTTAAATGAAAAACAACAAAATATTTTATCGAATGTTACATAAACATTATTGTTGTTTTTATTTAATTTTTACATAAAAATATATATTTTTGAAATAAAAGGAAATAAAAAAATATTTAAAAATAAACGAATAAATTTATCGATAATTTAACATGACAATTTGTTTTTGTTTATTAGTTTGAAATTCAAACATCATTAAATAAAAATAAATTTGTAATGTTATGATTGAATTAAAAAATGAATAAATAATTTTACACTAATTTTTGAAATATATTTATTATTATAAATTTTAATTTCCATTAAACAATGACTTATTTTTTTATTTAGTGACAATGATTATATTTTTATTCATAGATTATTAATTAGAATGGATGGTGATAATGTTGTTAAATAATCAAAATAAAAGAATGAAATATGATTAAATTATTTATTATTTCATCTTCAATAAACAAAAATATTATCAATATTGATATTTTAATATTTAAATAATGATTATTTTAACATTTTAACATTAATTATTTCTTCTATTATGTTATTTAATGTAATTTTATCATTTTATTTGATTTCTTTTATTCCTTGTGTATTTATAATAATTATTTCATTTCTTTTCTCTTTTCTTTCTTATTCTTATTTTATTATCATATTGTTTATTTATCATTTATTATCTTTATTAAATTAATTGATTGAAGTGATGTTGATAAAACATGAAAATTCAAATCACAAAAGATGAAATAATAAAAATAAAACAAAATTGATTTTTCTTCTCTTCAATATTTTTGTTATTTCTAAAAAAAATGAAAAAATACTAAAAATAAACTAATTATAGAAAATAACAATATTATAATTTTATTATTATGATATTATTAATATTATTATATATTTATTGTTATTGTAAAAATGATAAAAATGAATGATGTTTGTTTAAAATAAAATGGTTATAAAAATAACAGACTTGATGTCAATAACGTGGATTAATTATTTAAACATCAATATTTTGAACTTATAAATATCAAATCAAATAAAATGGAAGAATTAATTAACAAGAATAACAAACTGATTAAAGAAGTAGTAGAAACACTTCCAAACATTCAACAATCAATTGATGATACTACTAAGAATTATCAATATTATATAGGAAGTATTAAAAATGAAGTATTTGAAATAAAAGATAATGAAACATATTCAGAAGCAATTAAAAGAGGAGAAGGAATATTTGATAGGATTGATGAAACAGAAAGAAGAAGAAAAATAGTGATAGAAAAAAGTCAAGAAACAATCAATCAAATAGAAATAATGAAGAATAAAATGTCAAGAATCATAGAAGAATGTAATAATGATGAAGAAACACTAAGTAAAACACGGAATGAATTAATAGATAAAATCATTTCAATTGAAGAAATGATAATGAAAGACAAATTATTCAGAAAACCAAAAGAAACAGATACAATAACATCAGAATTTAATAAGAAGAAAGAAGAATGGGAAAAGCAATACAGTGATTATTTCTCAAGGAAGAAGAGAGAAGAAGAGGAAGCAAAAGAAAGAAAGAAACAAGAAGAGGAGAGAGATTGAGAATAATGAAAGGAATGAGTACAATTGAAGAAATTCATCAAATAGAAAAATGGACAAATAGAAAAGTAGGAAATCTACTATTTGATTCAGATATTGATGATTGGAAAGTTGGTACATCAGTATTTAGAGAAAGAATAATGAACAAAGAACATATAATAATTATTATTGAAGATGAAGATGGAAATAAATTTGGAGGATATGTTAATTCTAAAATTGATAAAGTTGAAAGTTATATAAATGATTCACAATCATTTGTATTTTCATTAGAATCAAATGGAAGAATGAAAGGAATGAAGAAATTTGATATTAAACAACCAAAATATGCATTTAAGTTATATAATCAATCAGATGATTATTTGTTTGGATTTGGAAAATATGGAAGTGATATTTTTATGTGTAAAGAAAATAATAAAACAAAATCATGTTATAGACAAAATTCATTTGAATATAAAGGAATTGAAAATGCACTTTGTGGAAAACAATATCCAAAACGTTTCACACCAAAACAAATCATAGTAATTGAAATGAAATGATTCAATCTTGATTAATTGAAAATGAACTAAAAAAGAATAAAAACAAATCAATGAAGAATATGAACAGCCATTTCATTCATCTGCCAATGAATGAAATGGTGAATTAAA
>NW_001915672.1:0-2510 GCF_000208925.1 Entamoeba histolytica HM-1:IMSS
AAAAAAAGATAAAAAAGATCTAGTATAAGTTAAGCAAAATGCAAGCGGTGGGGTTCGAACCCACGCCTCCGAAAAGAACAGTACCTTAAACTGCCGCCTTGGACCACTCGGCCACGCTTGCTACTTATTTGTTTATCTTATAAGTTTTTCTTGGTCCCTGTCTTATCAATATTATTGATAAAAATATTATAATTAACAAGGGTATGGTATTTGTGTTTAAAATAATCAATAATAAATGGTAAACGATCCCGGTGGGGGTCGAACCCACGATCTTCTGCTTAGGAGGCAAACGCGTTTCCACTGCGCCACGAGACCATTTACCTTAAATCTTATATTGAATTTAAAAGTGAAAGGATTTTTAGAAAAGAATAAAGTTTTAAATATTAATAAAAGAACTATAAAAAAGAAAAATAAATTTAGAACAGGTCTATTGAATGAAAAAGTAACAAAAGAGGAAGGCCTCTGCGGGAGTCGAACCCACGACCTTTTCCTTACTAGGGAAACGCACTGCCAACTATGCTAAGAGGCCATCTGTTTATTATAACTATCTTTGAAATACTAGACGAACATTATCTATATCAACTATAAAATCAAAAAATATATTCACACTGTAAAATTTAATTTAGTTGTATGACTTATAAATCGGACAAAAGGGGGCTTCGCCGGGAATCGAACCCAGGCCACTTGCACCCGAAGCAAGTATTATACCACTTAACTACGAAGCCTATTAATTACTTTGTTCTTTGGTTGAATATCAAATTTCTTATCAAAGTTATTATTAAAAAGAAATTATCTTATTCTATTGTATATCAAGGCAAAAAGGGCTTCGCCGGGAATCGAACCCGGGCCACCCGCACCCAAAGCGGGTATTTTACCACTTAACTACAAAGCCAACACATTGAAATCTTCTATCGAGGTTCTTGGAACAAAAATCTACAAGACTGTAATATTATTGTTCAAACTAAATCAAATTTGTTCTTGTTTTATAATGACATGTATACGGCATTTTTTTCGAAATAAAAATATTAACTATAGTTTAATTGGTCAATAAATTGTTATAATTGAAACATTTAAATAATATAGTTAAATTTCATTAATATATACAGTAAAATAATATTCATCATTATCATAAAAATATTAATTGATTTATTAACTATATTAATTAAATATGTACATTAATAAAAATTACCATATATTTTATCGCATATTATGTTTGCTACATATTTTTGTATGTAAATTCAAAATTTTGGAAATAAAACTTATAAATAAGATGCGACTGAGATAAAACTCTAAAATATGTTGGATTTAAAACATATCATAATCACTAAGAAAGAAATTCAAATATAAATGTAGAAATATTTTACTTAATTTATAAAAAATAAATATTTGATATATAAATATACAAAGCTATATTAATTCATCGATGTAATAAAATGACACATATATATATTAAATTTCATTATAATTGTTTATCATAAAAATAAAAGATACATTTTAACATAATATGCACTTATATATTAATAAGTATTTTATTTACATTTTTATTTAAATGTTTTAAATTGCACATATTATGATTTACATATAGAAATTCACGTTTAAATAAAAATAATGATTAACTTAATTTAATATTTATTCATTTATATTCTATAATAATACATTCATCAAGATTATAATAAAATATGAATGTAATTTCAACTGTAATATTTATAGTTTGTTTTTATTTGTATCAGTGTTAAATAATATTTCAAGTTTTTTTCAAGAACTAAAAAAAGATAAAAAAGATCTAGTATAAGGTTAAGCAAAATGCAAGCGGTGGGGTTCGAACCCACGCCTCCGAAAAGAACAGTACCTTAAACTGCCGCCTTGGACCACTCGGCCACGCTTGCTACTTATTTGTTTATCTTATAAGTTTTTCTTGGTCCCTGTCTTATCAATATTATTGATAAAAATATTATAATTAACAAGGGTATGGTATTTGTGTTTAAAATAATCAATAATAAATGGTAAACGATCCCGGTGGGGGTCGAACCCACGATCTTCTGCTTAGGAGGCAAACGCGTTTCCACTGCGCCACGAGACCATTTACCTTAAATCTTATATTGAATTTAAAAGTGAAAGGATTTTTAGAAAAGAATAAAGTTTTAAATATTAATAAAAGAACTATAAAAAAGAAAAATAAATTTAGAACAGGTCTATTGAATGAAAAAGTAACAAAAGAGGAAGGCCTCTGCGGGAGTCGAACCCACGACCTTTTCCTTACTAGGGAAACGCACTGCCAACTATGCTAAGAGGCCATCTGTTTATTATAACTATCTTTGAATACTAGACGAACATTATCTATATCAACTATAAAATCAAAAAATATATTCACACTGTAAAATTTAATTTAGTTGTATGACTTATAAATCGGACAAAAGGGGGCTTCGCCGGGAATCGAACCCAGGCCACTTGCACCCGAAGCAAGTATTATACCACTTAACTACGAAGCCTATTAATTACTTGTTCTTTGG
>NW_001915671.1:0-2517 GCF_000208925.1 Entamoeba histolytica HM-1:IMSS
TTATTTTGTATAAACTGGAATTTAACAAATGACTCATTATTTAAAACATCAACAAGACAACGTGAAAATACTGTTTTAACTTTAACTTCATTATTTCTTGTAATTCTGTTATATTTCTTGATTTTAATAAAATGATTTTAAATAAACTCTAAATGTAGAATCCATTTCAGTGTATATTTAATCAATTTATTTGGTATTTCCATTTCATATATTATAAATATAAACATTTGAACAAAATCATCCATCACACCAATTATTTTTATTCTCATGATTACACTGAATCATATGTTATTCTGAAATATCATGTATCTTATCATTACCATATTTCTCATTTCTTGTTCTTCTTTCAATTATTCGAATTGAACTGAATGTATAAATTAACATACATTTCCATTCTTCTCTAATTTATGTTAATTTTCTTCCTTTTCTCATTTCAACTGATTCTGTTGATTGGATATTCATTTAATTAACTTCTCTTCTTCTTCACCAATTATTTTAATTTTAACATATTAATATATTTGTCATTCATCATATCAGAAAATAGTCAATCTATAGATAATTTAAATATTTCTCTTCTATTGAAATAACAAACAAATATAATATTCTATTGAATAATGACATTCTTTTTAGTGACTCAACTGTAATGAAATGTTTATTTTGTTGTTGGTACAATGTATTGAAATTAATTAAATATATAATATGAAATAACAAAATGAAAATGAATATAGATTATATTTTCTATTCTTTTTGAGTTTAAATACAAACATTTTTTTAAATAATGAAACGTCGAATCAAAATGAAAAATATACAATGAATAATATTTCATGATGAGATTAAGTAAAGAATTAAAACATGTGTTTAAAATGTTGATTGAAATTAATATAACTCATTTATCTTTAACGAAAATAAATAATCATTATAAAAATAAAATGATAAATTTGATATAATATTTTAATGTAACATAATGAAGAATGATAAATGTAATATATTTTAAATAAAGAAATGAACAAATAATAACAAGAAGACAAATATTCATTTTGTCATTCTTCATTGATAATATTATCTTTAATATTTCTATTGACTTGATTGAAGATATAAATGAATAAAAATGATTAGATGAATATTTAATTAATTAAAATAATTAAAAAGATGTTAGGTTGTGTATAATTATAAATGATATTATCTATTTATACTCAATCAGTGTTATTCATTCTATATTTTTATTGTATTATTTTTATGTTATTCATTTTGATATTTTATCAATTTATTTAAGTAATGAAATAAAGAATAAAATATCATTATATATTATCATTCATTAAATTTAATATTCATTTTATTCTTTTATATTATTAATGTTATTGAATTGATTATTTATTTCATTTTAATTGATTGATGTATGAATATTTGTCATTCATATTTATTTTTGTTTATGAAAAAAGTGATGAA
This sequence comes from Entamoeba histolytica HM-1:IMSS, assembly GCF_000208925.1. NCBI lineage: Eukaryota > Evosea > Mastigamoebida > Endamoebidae > Entamoeba > Entamoeba histolytica. The sequence goes on from NW_001915671.1 coordinate 1,447, forward strand.
TGATATTTCAATAAGAAGAGAAATATTATAACATTAAAAATGAATAATAAAATAATTTAATATGTAAATTAATAAAGAATACAGTAATGTATTAATTGAATCAACACAATAAATCAAAATGTAAATAAATGAAATATTCATATAAAAGAATTAAACTTATTACATTATTCTTTCTATTATTTGTAAATTTTATCATTATATATTTCTTAGAATATTACTCTTTCATTTTTATTTATTCAAATGAATAATACAAATAACACATAAATAAGAATGATGAATAACAAGAATAAAAATGAAATATAGAAATACAAATAATAATTCATTTCGGCAACGAAAAAAAGCAAATAATTGAAAAAGAAGAGAATGAATGATATAAAAGAATAAAAAGAAAGTAAGAAGTAGAATATGATGAAGAAAGAATAAAAGTAGAAATGAGAGAATATAAAAAGAAAGAAGATAAATTGTAATAAAACAAAAGAGATGATAAATGAAGAAAAGAATGAAAAAAATAAAGGATGCAAATTTTATTGAAACAAATAAAAAAAGCGCAAAACTTAATGATGCAAAATTTAATGATGCAAAATATTTTGAAATAAAAATAAATCATCATTTGATATTATTATTATATTTGATAATAAATTATATTATATATTAAATACATCATATTTCTTTATTATTTATTATTTCATATATTCCATCATGCATGTATTATTTATATTTAATTTATTAAATAAAATGAAAATGTAAAATATCAATCAATTAAATATTCATGAATAATAATTTATTAATATTTAATAATTGAAATAACAAATAATAAAGTAACAATAATGATATATTCAATATATTCTTTATTTGATTTGTTCGATGTTAGATTATTCTATTTCATTATTTTCATTATTTCATATTCATTTATTATCTGTTTTAAAATCAAATAAACAATAATATTGATACTCACTCAACATATTAATTTAAGATAATAAACATAAACAACATTTCAGAATAAATAATTAATATTTAACATTGAAAATATTGAATTATTCAATATTTTGTTCAACATAAAATCAATAAAAC
>NW_001915670.1:0-2521 GCF_000208925.1 Entamoeba histolytica HM-1:IMSS
TTTTTAATTCAATTATTTTTTAATAACATTAACATCTCCTGTTAAATTATCTATTTTTAATACTTGTTTCTTATCCATTCCTAAATAAAGATAATATGCTACTGTTCCACTTGAATTTCCTGCTGTTTGTCGAAAAATATAACTAAAATTCTCACTAGAATATCCTTTAAAAATAATAACTGTTGCTACTTGTGTTTTAAATGATGCATTTAAACTTTTCCATATATGCATATTCACAATAATTGTTGTTTTCAAATGTCTTAATCTTGTAATAATTTCTCCCCATGTTTTATCCGCTTTCATCATTTCAAATGTTGCATCTTCTAATATAATTAATAAATGTTTCTCTCGTGCTTGTTTATAATATTGCACTAATGCTGGCATAAATTTCTCATAATTCATTCCATATATTGGTGTTTTAATTAAATCTTTTAATTGTTTAAATGTTTCATCTTCTCCTGCATTTTGTGCTACATAAATAATAGCTCCATATAAATGTTCTATATGATTCATTTTTATTAATTCTTTCAGTATAAATGTTGTTTTTCCTGTTCCTTGTTTCCCTAATACTATATTCAAACTATTATAATAAAAGAAGATTTGATGATGTACTTTTTGTATTTTATTCCCTTCTTTAATTTCTGATAATTTATCTTCTATCATTTCTTCTATTCTATCTATTCCAATCTCATCATCTTCTTCTTCATCTTCTATACTATTTATATCTTGTGGATTTGTTTCAAAATATTCCATTCTAAAAATAATTAGTTCAAAAAAGTATTTAAATTAGATTATTTCTATTCCCATTGAATAGCAGAAAGAAGATTAACTCTTTCTTTTAAAACTCCATTTCTAATCTCTTCATTCATTCGATTCTCATTAATTAATAACATTCGATTTCTTTCTAATTCTTTTCTTAATCTCTCATTTTCTTCAAGTATGTCAATCATTAATTCAATTGCATTATCATTCATTTGTCTTTTAATAAAATGTGTAATCTTTTCTTTATTATTCATTTTATTCTTCTTTGGGTTTATTTCTTCATTTATTGGTTCTGGTGTTGTTGGACATGGTGGAAGCTCTGGTGCTCCTGTAAAGGAACACATTTGTGTGCTGTTGTTATCACTAGCAATTGACATCGTTTGTTTATCATTAAGATATTTAAGTTGTATTTATATCATCATTTCATTCTTCATTTGTGTTTCATTTCTTATTTATATCCTATTTTTCATTCATATTTCATTCATATTTCTATATTTTATTACTTTATTTCTATATTTCTTCATTCCTCAATTATTCTTTGCGTCATATTTATGATTTATTCATTCATCAGGGGTAATAAATAAATTAAAAACTCAATTTATTCGACTATTTATTCATTATGAATCTCATTATTTTCATTCATTCATGTCTTCCGTAAGAGATTTATTAATGGCGGCTGCTTGTATTGATCTTGATCCTGCAAATCTTCAAGTCGCCTCTTCTCTTTTATCTCAACTTGTTCTTCTTCTTCCATCAATCACAAATGAGAATGAAAAGAGAATACTAAAAAGCGTCTATTGGAAACTTGTATGGCAAATTAATGCTCTTACTGGATGGGGTAAAACCATTAATTGATTCTATTCTTTTATTATTCTTTATGTTTATTTTTCATTCAATATTTAATCAAAACTTAAATAAAATAAAAGAGATAAAAATCATTTTAATTATTATTTTTATCATTAAGAAAAAAGAAAATTAAATAAATTAAGAAAAAGAATTAAATTAGAGAGAATTAAATCTCTCCATTTTGCTTGCGATATACTTCAAGGAGTATATCCCAAGCTCCGGCAAGGCCATCCCGGGCCCAAAAATCATCAAGGTAGGGGAGGACCAGCTTAAAATCAGCTGGAGTTAAATTAAAAACCCCCTCCCTTTTAATGCGGGTTATTATGCCGATTGCAAACCCGCATTCATGCATTAAAACTGTGATCCAATTCGCTGGATCATTCGCGTGTCGGTATAAATTATAATAATAAATTAATTCTTCAATCGCAAACTCGTTTGAATATCTATTAATTATAATATCAAATAATATACGTGTGTTCTCGTCAATGTAATTTATTAATAATTTATATTTATCGTTTGTGCTGTCATTAATATTATCATTAATAATATCGAGAATGTTATTCATTTATGTGTAGTTAATGAATCAAACGAAAAATGGCGTTGTTTAAATATTCAAATTAATCAGAACATAGGGTTTTGATTGATAGAACATATGCTGTTTATCATGTTATTTGTCAGAACATAAACATGACATTAGTCAGAATATACCAATAAAAATCATTTATTTTTTTAATACAGAATTACATAAAATGTATTATTTTTTATATTCTTTTATTTTTTATTTTTTAAAAAATAAAATAATAAAATGCAAAAAGTGGAATAATTTATAAAAACTGTAAGAGTGATAAAATATCTTTTTATTACTTCAAAAATATTTATAATAAGGAAATTATGAAAATAACGAAGATATAAT
>NW_001915669.1:0-2529 GCF_000208925.1 Entamoeba histolytica HM-1:IMSS
TAATGAAATAGAATAATCTAATATTGAACAAATCAAATAAAGAATATATTGAATATATCATTATTGTTACATTATTATTTGTTATTTCAATTATTAAATATTAATAAATTATTATTCATGAATATTTAATTGATATTATACAATTTCATTTTCATTTTATTTAATAAATGAAATATAAATAATAAATGAATGAATAATAATTTAATATATGAAATAATAAAAAGAAAGATCAATAATAAAGAAATATGATGTATTTAATATATAATATAATTTATTATCAAATATAATAATATCAAATGATGATTTATTTTTATTTCAAAATATTTTGCATCAATAAAATATGTTGCTAAATATTTTGCATCATTAATTTTTGCATCATTAAATTTTGCGCTTTTTTATTTGTTTCAATAAAATTTGCATCCTTTATTTTTTCATTCTTTTCATATTTTATCATCTCTTTTGTATTATTACACTTTATCTTCTTTCTTTTTATATTCTCTCCTTTCTACTTTTATTCTTTCTTTATCATATCAAACTTCTTACTTTCTTTTTATTCTTTTATATCTTTCTTTTTCTTCTTTTTCAATTATTTGCTTTTTTTCGTTGCCAATAACACTCAAAGAAGGTATAAACAATATCAAAATAAGAAACAAAATAGAAATCAAAGAAAAGAAATGATTGAAACACAAAATCAAGAATATTGGAAAAGACTCTTTGAAGAAGAAATTAAAATACTTACATCACAAGAAGTAGAAGAAATTAAAAATACCAAGATTAAAGAATATACATCATCAACAATATGGAGAAGATGGTATTTTATTGCACGAGAAAAAACAAAAATAATCAGAATGGAAGAAGAGACTATTAGTATGACTATGGAAGAAGACAATAATCAGTACAATCCAAATGAGATTAAAGACAATAAAATATATAATAACTATTTAATGAGTATTGAAAATGAAGAAGACGATGATAAAGATTCTACGAGAGTAGAAGCTAGGCTTGCTGAGGAGAAGAAGATCACTAAAGGAGAGAAGAAGAGGCTAGTAGAAAAGGAAGAAGAAAACAGTAAAAAGGAAAAAAGAATAAAAGAAATAGAAAAAAGTGGAGGAAGATATGAAAGAGAAAGAAGAAATGAAAAAGGAAGTACAAATAAAAGAACAAACCATTAAGAAACTAACAAAAGATATTATGACATTAAAGAAGAAGCATGAGAAGGAGATAAGCACAAAACAACGGGTGTGATAAAAAATATTCAAATTTCATGCTGAATCTGAAAGGAAAATGTTTGAAGTAAACAATTTAACACAACAATTATTATTCCTGAAAGATAAATTATCTAAATTAGAAAATAAAAACACACAGAAAGAAAAGAAGAAAGATGAGATAAATTACAATATAACAGACTCATCTGAAACACAAATATTAAATGACCTCTCCCCCAATGTGATAGTAGCTGATGAAATATCATCAAGTGAAGATGATCTTCCAAAAAAAGAAAGTTAACGCAGAAATCAATTGAAGAAATGGATATTCATCATAAGAATATCACCACATTTGAATTAGATAATCAAAAAAACGGGGGAAGCAAACAGATAGAAAAGAAGAAATTTTAACACTTTATAAATGTTTTGCTTTGAAATTATTTGAAAGAAAATTAAGAGGTCAACTTAAAGAAGAAATAATAGAAAGACTAATACAATAATTCGGAATTAAAGTAAATGATATTAATGAATATAAAGAAATAATAAAGAAGACATTTAAAATAAAGAATGAAATTAAAAGAGAAATCAATAGAATAATGGAAGAAGAAATAATAAAACATCAATGGAAAGATAATGAGTTAAAAGAAATAATATCTAAAATGAACAAGAAAGAAGAAATATAAGAAGAGGAGGTAATGAAAATAATTAAAGAAGAAGAAATGAAAGAACAAGAAGATGTACAATTTATTAATTATTATTACAATAAGAAGAAAGTACATCAAATAATTAATATTATTAATAAAAATGAAATAATAATCAATACATTAGATGATTATTATCATTATATTAAAACTGTAGCTTCCACTATTAACATAAATAATAAAAATAAACAAGAAAGAAGTGGAAAGAGAAGTATAGAAAGAATATTACAATCAAAAATATGTAGATTAAGAGATTTACTCCATAATAAACAATATATGAAATTAAAAAGAATATTACATATTAAGAAAAATGATATATATCATATTAAAGTAAAAACGAATGAAATATCAAATACAGGAATATGAGAAATAATAGAGGCAATAAAAGAAAGTCCAAATGGAATAATTAAAAGAATGAAGAAAGGATTTGGTAAGAAGATTAATTTTAATGAATTAATTGAGATAATAGAATTAAATGAAAGAAAACATGATGTAAAGAAAATATTTGAATTGATAAATAATGAATTAAATGAAAGATATTTAAATGAATGGAAAGAAAAGAAATGTGGTGAATATATAAGATGTGCAAATGGCACTTTCAATGATAAGAAATTAACAGTAGC
>NW_001915668.1:0-2532 GCF_000208925.1 Entamoeba histolytica HM-1:IMSS
TTTTATTCTTTTATATATTTATATTCTTTTTATATTATTTGGTTTTCATTGTTTTTCTATTTCTTTCTTCTATTATTTATCAATTTTATATTCATTTATTCTTTTTATTTCTTTTTTTATTATTTCTTGAGTATTGTATATTTCTTTAATATTTCATTTATATATTATCAAAATATATGTTTTATTGATTTATGTTGAATAAATTATAGAATAATTCAATATTTTCAATGTTAATTATTCATTATTTATTCTGAAATGTTGTGTATATTTATTATATTAAATGAATATGATGAATGAATATCAATATTATTGTTTATTTGATTTTAAAAAATAATAAATGAATATGAAATAATGAAATAAAATAATGAAGACAATGAAATGATAATGAAATAGAATAATCTAATATTGAACAAATCAAATAAAGAATATATTGAATATATCATTATTGTTACTTTATTATTTATTATTTCAATTATTAAATATTAATAAATTATTATTCATGAATATTTAATTGATTGATATTTTACAATTTCATTTTCATTTTATTTAATAAATGAAATATAAATAATAAATGAATGAATAATAATTTAATAAATGAAATAATAAATAATAAATGAAATAATAAATAATAAATAAATATGATGTATTTAATACATACTATAATTTATTATCAAATATAATAATATCAAATGATAATTTATTTTTATTTCAAAATATGTTGCTAAATATTTTGCATCATTAAATTTTGCATCATTAAATTTTGCGCTTTTTTTATTTGTTTCAATAAAATTTGCATCCTTTATTTTTTTCATTCTTTTCTTCTTTTATCATCTCTTTTGTTTTATTACACTTTATCTTCTTTCTTTTTATATTCTCTCCTTTCTACTTTTATTCTTTCTTCATCATATTCTACTTCTTACTTTCATTTTATTCTTTTATATCTTTCATTCTCTTCTGTTTCAATTATTTGCTTTTTTTCGTTGCCTGTCATGTTCTTCTTGCTTTTTCATTTGGTCTTTGTTATTAACTTGTTCTTTACTACTTTTGTTTTCTTTTCCTTGTGTATCACTATCACTCTGGTTTTTATTATCTCCTTCTTCTATGTTCTTGCCTTTATTATGACTTTCATCTGAATTTTCTTCTTTTACTTTTTCTTCTTTTGTATCTGTGCTTTGAACTTTGTTCTGATCTTGTCCTTGTTTCTCTCCACCAGTTACTTCACTCTGTTCTTTGCTTCAATCTCCTCCACTTTTTGGCTGACTAACTCCTTCATTTGTTTTTTCTTTCACATTTCCTTCTCCTTTATCTTCTTTATTGTTAATTGCCTCATTACTCTTCTGTTCTTTCCCATTTTCAGTTATACTTGTTGTTAATTCTTCTGTTGTTACTATTGGTGATTTTTCTACAGTTGTTGTTTCTTTTGCCTCTTCAATTTCTCCTTTTAATTGTACTTTATGTAGATTAAACATTCTTTTGTATTGTTTTGATTGTATTTGTGTGTGTAATATTTCTGTATTTCTGTATTCTTGTTTGTTAATACTCTCTGTTGCATTAGTTATTACAATAATCAATAGAAATATAATCATTGAATGAAATGGATGTAAGTTATTCTCTTTAAATATACTTTATTCTTGTTCTATTATTATCTTTTATTTTCATTTTTATTTTATAATGACTCAATTATTTCATTCTTCATTTCATCTTATTGTTGTATTGTTGTATTTTGAAATTCAATGATACATAGAATGAAATGAAATATTAAATTAAAATTCATTTCACTTTTGTAATTTATTCAACAAAATTGAATAAATATTAAATTTAATAAAATAAACCATTAGGAATGAAAACAATAATGAATGAAATGAATAATAATTTCAATTCATAATTCAAATCATTATTATTTTAAGAATATATTCATCATTTATTGTTTGTTCATTTTAATTTATTTCTTATTCCGACTTTATCATAAAATGATTCAAATGAATAAAACAAGAATATGAATAAATAGAAATAACATGAACAAATAATTATTTAGTCTTATTAGAATTTATTATTTGATGGATATATTAATTATTATCAACATTTTTGTATTAAAACTCAAATACATAATTTGTTGATATTATTTTATTTTGTAAGTCTATTTATTTATTTATTGTTTTTATTATATTTGTTTATATTATTTATGAAATATAAATATTTTAATTATTATCACTTATTCTTTATTTTCATTATATTTATTTTATTTTTGATTATATTTTATTAATATTAACTAATCTAGTGTTTGTTTAATTTGTTTATTATTTCATTTTTACCTTATTCATTATCATTTCTTCTATTTCATTATTTGCATTAAAATAACAAATATTATTATTTAATTTGTTTATTTGATTCTATTTCAATTTTATCATTAATGAATTTATATAATTATCCATTTTCTAAGTATGTTTTTATTTATTCATTGTTGATTGTTTTTATATATTAATTCATTCTTATTTATTTATTTATTTGTTGATTTATTCTATAATAATGTAA
>NW_001915667.1:0-2532 GCF_000208925.1 Entamoeba histolytica HM-1:IMSS
AACATTTTGATTCATTAAATTACAATGGAAATGAATATTTTCCAGTTATTCCATTTAAAATTTCCAACAATTTTTGTTATTATTTATCTACTTTTATTTTCTTCTTTTCTTCATGAACTTCTTTATGAATATAGCAACAACATTTGATCAACACGACACAAACATGTCTCTAAATTTCTAATATTGGAAAAACATTCTATACAATTTTATCCATTGTTTTATTATTTTATGAAAACATTGATTGAAATTCAAAATAATATTAATTATTTAAATTTCTTTTTATTCTTTTTTAATATAATCAACACTATTTATTCGGATACATTATTTTCATTCTTCTGTGCCTTGTAATACAGATGTATTAATAACAAATATCTCATTTATCACTTTCTCAATATAATCATTTTGTTTATTTAGTTTCTGATTTTGCGGTATTATTTTCTTTTAAAACATTCTTCTTCATTTTGAATTTACAAATTGTATTTTTCATTACTTGTATTTCAAATGATAAATAATTTAATTTATTTAATATTCATTGTTTTTTGTTAGTTGATAATCGTTTTAAATAACAATTAGACATGTTAAATAAATATTTATCAATTTGATGAATTGAAGTTATTTATTATTAAAAAAACATTTCATTTTCATTTGAAATAAATAACTACAATTCTACATTTTTTAAATATTCTTCACAACATATTTTATTTAAATGAAAAACAACAAAATATTTTATTGAATGTTATATAAACATTATTGTTGTTTTTATTTGATTTTTACATAAAATGTATTTTTGAAATAAAGGAAATAGAAAATATTTAAAAATAAATGAATAAATTTATCGATAATTTAACACGACAGTTTGTTTTTGTTTATTAGTTTGAAATACAAACATCATTAAATAAAAATAAATTTTTAATGTTATGATTGAATAAAAGCAATAATAAATAATTTTACATTACGCTTTAAAAAAAATTATTTATTATTATAATTTTTAATTTAGTCACAATGATTATATTTTTTGTTTATTAATGAATTATCAATTGGAATGAATGATGTTAATGATGTTAAATAATCAAAATAAAATAATGAAAAGGATATGATAAAATGTGGTTAAGAAAAAAGGAAGTAGTCATAGTATAGTGGTAATGCTTTATTCTCTCTCCTTCACAAAATAAAGTATAAGTCAAACAAAAGGATTAAAAAAGAAGAAGTAAAAATGATTAAGAAGATATTGATAGGAATAAATAAAATAAAGAGGTGTTTTACTAATACTTCTAGAAAACATAAAGGATATGATGAGTAAAAGGAAAGAATTTTATAGTGGGAAGTGAATGGATGTGATTAGTGTCATTGAAACAAAGAATAATAGAAACAAGTTGTAATAATACTTAATTAACTAGTTTTACTCTATTGTATTTAAAATTAAAAGAAAAATGATAAGAATGAAAGATAATAAGAAGAGGCATAACAGTGAAGAAATAAAACATTTTTGAAAAGTATTTAAATTTAAATATAAAAATTGAAGATAGGAAAGAAGTTATAAAGAATAAAGAAATAAACAACAAAAAAGAAAATAAAAGAAGGATAATAAAAATAAAAAGAAATAGAATAGAATAAGAAAATAAAATGGGGGTAATAAACACAAAAGACAAAAAGAGAAATAAAAAGAAAATGATGACAAGAAAAATATAAATACCAATGAAACAACATTTATGTTTATATAATAAAATAAAAATAACGACACAATAATATTAACGAAACTAAAAATGAAAGAAAAGAAAACAAACATAATTTTAGATAAAAAATAAATATAAATAACATGACATTAAGAATGATGATAATATTTTTTTCATTTATGTAACGATAAAATAGAAATAATAATTCATCATTGGAATAAAATAGAAATAATAATTCATCATTCCACAAAATATAAAGAATGAGTAACTAGAAAATAAAAATATGTTTGGAATTGAAGATCGAGAGAAATATGGAAGAAACATACCAGAAAGATACTATGGAATATCAGACGGATGTTTTAGTGGAAGTAATGATTTACAGGAAATCAATATACCAACACATATTGAAATGATAGGAAATGAATGTTTTAAAGAATGTACAAGATTAAGTATAATATTTATTCCAACAAGTGTTAGTGAAATAGGAAATGGATGTTTTTGTGAATGTAAATCACTAACATCAGTTAATATACCAACTAGTGTTAGTAAAATAGGAGACTATTGTTTTAAATATTGTACATCACTAGAATCAATTGAAATACCAACAAGTGTAAATGAAATAGGAAAAGGATGTTTTAATAGATGTTATTCATTAAGAAGTATTGAAATACCAACAAGTGTTAGTAAAATAGGAAATTGTTGTTTTTATGAATGTTCAACAATAAGAACAATTAAAATACCATCAACAATTACATCATTTGGAAAAGGATGTTTTTATGGATGTGGATGTGAAGAATTACTCAAGAAGAATGCAAGAATACCAGAATATTGCTTTGAAGAATAAAGAATTAATAAAAAA
>NW_001915666.1:0-1125 GCF_000208925.1 Entamoeba histolytica HM-1:IMSS
TCATTACATCTTCTTACAGTAATTATTACAAATGAATTTAACATACTATTAAAATTCAACGCTAAAAAATCATTGAAATATAGAATTAATTTATCAATATTATTTGATAACATTCTTTCTCTATTCCATCAAATATCCATGTTCATAACATGGGTACGAAAATAAGCAAAGAAAAAATGCATCTAAATAATTTACAAAAAAGAAAAAAGATGCAAAAAAATTTGCATAATTAGAATTTTCCATTTATTATATTTTGCTCATAAAATAGAAATAAAAAATAAAAAGTATGATAAATACAGAATATATAAATATTTATGTTTATATTTTATGATCATTTATATTCATTTTGTATGAAATATTAATGAAGTAGATGATTTGATGAATCATATTTAATTATTTTTATTCTTTTATTTATATGTTATTTATCTATCGTATTTTTATATTTATTTCTCTGTTTATATTATTTATATCATTGTATTCTTCTTATTATCTATATATTATTATATTATTATATTCTTCTTGTTTTATTATTTTTATGTTTATATTATTTAGATTTTCTTATTGTTATTCTTTTATATTTAAATGTATTTTATTATTTGTTTATTCATCTTTTCATCTTTTATATTATTATCATTTATATATATTTTCATTTTATATTTATTCTCTTTTGTTTTATATTAATATTAATTTTATCTTTTATAATTTGATTTTATTATTATATCATTGATTATCATTTCTCCTTTTATTTATCATTTATTCTTATTATTCTTTTGTTTTATATTCTATATCATATATTCATATCATTTTCATTTATATTTTATCACTTATTATATGCTATAATAACATAACACATATGATTGATTATATAATAAACATCATGATGAAATTATACATATAAATAATAAACATAAAGAGAGTAAAATATTTTCAACAATAAAATATTGTTAATCATTTTACATCATTAAATTAGACACTTATTATTGAATATTTCTAATTTTTACAATAAAAATACACTTTTTATTTCTTCTTTTCTTCTTTTATTACATCTTTGGGATTTATTATTTTTATATTCTTCTTATACTTTATTTTTATTCTTTTATATATTTTTATTCTTTTTATATTATT
>NW_001915666.1:1225-2539 GCF_000208925.1 Entamoeba histolytica HM-1:IMSS
ATCAAATAAAGAATATATTGAATATATCATTATTGTTACATTATTATTTGTTATTTCAATTATTAAATATTAATAAATTATTCATGAATATTTAATTGATTGATATTTTACAATTTCATTTTCATTTTATTTAATAAATTAAATATAAATAATAAATGAATAATAATGTAATATATGAAATAATAAAAAGAAATAATAAATAATAAAGAAATATGATGTATTTAATATATAATATAATTTATTATCAAATATAATAATATCAAATGACAATTTATTTTTATTTCAAAATATTTTGCATCAATAAAAATGTTGCTAAATATTTTGCATCATTAAATTTTGCATCATTAAATTTTGCGCTTTTTTTATTTGTTTCAATAAAATTTGCATCCTTTATTTTTTTCTTTCTTTTCTTCTTTTATCATCTCTTTTGTTTTATTACACTTTATCTTCTTTCTTTTTATAATCTCTCCTTTCTACTTTTATTCTTTCTTCATCATATCAAACTTCTTACTTTCTTTTTATTCTTTTATATCATTCATTCTCTTCTTTTTCAATTATTTGCTTTTTTTCGTTGCCTTATTTGACTAGTTATACTTTTAGTATTATTTGAGTCTTTCCATTCATTTTCTTATCTCTTGGTTATTTTTCTTATTTCTCATATCATTTGTTAAGTGTGATTAAAATGTCGTTAAGTAATTATTACTGTTCATTATGTAATGTTTATTTGGTATTGTATTTTTAGAGAATTAATATAAATGTTATTTAAATGAAAAGAAAGAATAATGTTATAAATAACAAAAGAACACGTGGAAATGATAAAGCAATGAGTAAATGAGTAGTAGAAAGAATGAAAGATTGGCACAAACAATGAACCACGTAAACATGATAGAAATGGAGAGAATGATATATAAAGGAAGTCTGAAGTAAAGAAGTCATTAAATGAGTAAATACACAGGATTAGGTATTGGAATAGATTTAGGTACAACATATTCATGTGTTGGTATTTGGCAAAATGATCGAGTAGAAATTATAGCAAATGACCAAGGAAATAGAACGACACCATCATATGTTGCATTTACTGATACAGAAAGACTTATTGGGGATGCAGCAAAGAATCAAATTGGAATGAATGTTAAAAATACGGTATTTGATGCAAAACGAATGATAGGAAGAAGGTTTAGCGATCCAACTATTCAAAATGATATGAAACATTGGTCATTTGAAGTAGTTGATGATGGACATGATAAACCACTAATTGAAGTAGAATATAAAGGAGAAGTTAAAAGATTTACACCAGAAGAAATTTCATCAATG
>NW_001915665.1:0-2543 GCF_000208925.1 Entamoeba histolytica HM-1:IMSS
AATGAATCTGAATTGAAATTAGAAAAAGGAGAATGGATCACAGTTATTTCTACTGAGGGAGAATGGTGGGAAGGAGAAAGTAAAGGGAAAATAGGAATATTTCCATCTCATTATGTTGAAAGAGATGTTAAAATCAACTAAGAAATTGTTTGTGCAATAGTTTATTCAAAATCAAATGACTAATTATTTATACAATGAAATGTTGTGTTTTTAACATGACTATGATAGAACAAATATGAATAAATGAGTATAGATATGATGTTCATATGAAAATACACAATACACAATGTTAGAATGATTATTTCATAACTAAAATAATAACACAAAAACACTATATAAATCAATTAATGATGATAATAACATCAGACAAATAAGAATAATAAGTTATGTTTATAACAAAGATAAAACAAATTAATAAAAGAGAAGAATAAGAATAAGTTATGAGAATTTAAATGAAATAATTTGAAGATAAGAATAAAAAGCAAATAAACAAGGAAAAAACAAATGACAATGAATGTAAAACAAACAAAAACCAAATGAATTAAATAACATAATGAAATAGTACAAATAGATTTGAAGAATAGAAATGGTGATGTTTTCATATTTTTAAGAAAAGAATTATAATACTTCACCGTCAAATAATGACTAAAATAAAATTATTTATATTTCAATATTGTAATATTATAATATTGTAATACTGTAACATTCAATGTCATATTTACATTGATGGCTTATTTATTTTATTTGTTGATTGAAAACTCATTGATTTTTCTAATTATAAAACATTCAAAAATTAAACAAGATGAATAATTATATAAAACTCTATTTGTTTATCTCTTTGCATAAAACGTAAAATTATCTTATTATTTCAATGGAATACTGATTCAATTAAACTAAAACACATTTTATCTCCTTTCCTATTTATATTCATTCTTATTTTTTCACATCATCACTAATAATAGTATGTGATGTAAAGAAACGTATTCTTTTCAATGGAATTGACTTTGGGGGTTCTACGTATGGAAAATACTTAGAAACATCACAATATGAATTATGTTCCTTCATATAAATAACGTTGATATCTTTAGAGAATGAACAATTTAACTGATTATCAACAACAAATGCAAAAGGAGAACTAAAGATAATGGATGAACCTAATGGAATGTAAAACGATGTAGTGAATATCCGATAATCAAATGTGTTTATTTCATCACTTTCTAATGAACAAGAGAATATGTAATGATGTTGGTCAGTTATTCCAATTCCAATGTACGATGGTGCTTTTGATACATAACAACCAAAACAATTATCATTATAATCTTCTGCAACAAAATAAACATCTCGTTCTCTTTGGATGTAATTGAATATTGTTGTAGAAGATAATAAACTATTATTTGAGTCATATAAAGTTAATACATCTTTGTTAGAAAGAATGTTAACTATTCTCTCTGCTCTATCTTTTTCATCAGTGTAATGTAGAAATTGTGGTTGGTTAAATGAAATAACTTTCATTGAGTTTTTACTGTTCAATACTTTGGTGATGTTTAAATATTATTTTAAAAAAAAATGATATTTAAAGAAAATATGAAAGAAATTAATCAAAACTATATGAATAAAATACTGAATAATAAGAATGTAGTTATTATTAAATGTCATTTTGATGAATGATATTTATAATTGAATAACTTTGTTTGTATTTTTATATGTGTATTTTTGTAAATCAAAACTAATGATAATGTTGAATGATGGTGCATCAAATAATCATGTCATCATATCAATTCAATGTTTGTAATATCATTTGCCCATTCTAAAATATGGATAAAGTATATTTAAGTGTGATATAATCGAAGAGAATAATAACAATGAATGGTATAAATGTTATAACGATGAAAGAAAATTGTAGTTAATAATTAAATCAACATCATTCAATTGAATTAAATAATCATAAACAAGAAAGACAATGTCTCAGTAAAACCAAATTAATAATAAATCAAATAGAAAATGAAGATATAATAAGTAGATAATGAGAAGATAAAACAAATAGAAAATGAAGAGAATAATTATAAAAGTGAAAAGAATGAAAATAAGAAAAATAAAATTTGATTAGAAATAAAACTATCAAATTAATTAATTTCAATATCATTCATTAAGAACACTTAAACTATTTCATTTGAATTTCTTCTTTTCTTATTTGTTTAATAAAATTTACTATTTTTTATTTATAGTATTAAACTATAATAATAATATTATTATTAAATACTATAAATTTGAACTATAAGTTATTTTTGATAATTAATTAAAAGAAAATGAAATTATCATTTGAACAATTGGTTTAAATTACAAAGAAGAACAAATGAAAGATGATATTAAAATAACTGAAATTCAATTAAAAATGAAAGAATGATAATACAATAATAGTAAAAAAAGAATGAAATAATGATAATATCAATGTAATTTAATGATATTAATGAATTTATGAAATTAGAAATAAGAGTTAAAATATTCAATTGAATATGGAATGATTTCATTTTAATCTGATTTTA
>NW_001915664.1:0-2544 GCF_000208925.1 Entamoeba histolytica HM-1:IMSS
TGTTGATTATTCTTTATTTCATCATATTTGTATTTCTTCTTTTATTTTATATTCATTTTCATCTTTCTTTTATTTTCATATTATTTGATTGTTATATTTAATCAGTTTAATAAACAATATTTCATATAATATTGATTTGATATTATTTGATTTTCTTTATTCTTAGTTTTCTTAATTTCTTCTTCAAAGAGTCTTTTCTATTATTCTTTATTTTGTATTTCTATCATTTCTTATCTTTCTTTTTTGTTCTTTATTTTGATATCGTTTTTATCTTCTTTGTGTTTTATTATGGTATTTATTTCCATTGAAATTATTATTAAAGTGTTTATGTTGATGATTGAAATAAACATATGATCAATGCAGTAATAGTTATGATGATAATTAATAATATAATGATTCATATATTTCTATCATTACAGATAATAAATACTTTCATTTTTCTATCATTTATGTTTATTTATTGATATGAGTTTCTCTCACTCTTTTATTTGTTTTAATATTATTTGTTATGTTTCTTGTCATTCATCATTTTCTTTAAAATTAAATAAAAAGAGAAAGAATCAGAATGATTCAAATAAGATAAAAAATAAAATTAATGTTGAATTGATAGAATAATGAAATAAAAGAAAATGATAAGAAAGAAATACATAATTATACAAGTAGTACTAATGTATATGTTTATTCATTATTAGAATGTTATAAAAATGAATAATAAATACACCTTTAACAAATAATAGAAAGACAGTATATTGAATTAATCATGTTGTATTATTATTTTTTCATTATATAATATTTAATTTATTCTTTTATTATTCTTTTTGTGTTATTTCATTTTATTATTTGATATTTATCATTGAAAACAATATTATTTAAATTAATAATACAATTATTTTCTATTGAATATTACAATTCAATTAGTTGGTTATTCTCTTCATTTTTATTTTGACTTTCTTGTTTATTTCAATTTATATCTACTCATGTCATTTCTTTCATACATATCAATTATATTCATTAATTTTGATTCTTGTTTCAATTCTTGTTTCTTGTTGTTAATCAATTATTTATTATTACATCATTTGACAATAAAATGAGTATTATCCATTTTCTATTATTTTAAATAAAAATAAAAATTTTTAGAATAACCTTCTAATTTTAATAAAAATAAAAATGCACGAAGTGGGGTTTGATCCCACGCATCTTTCGATATCCGCGCCTAAAGCGGACGCCTTAGACCACTCGGCCATTCGTGCTTTTCCTTTATATTACTTTTTATTCTCTTATTAGTCTTTTTCTTCTTTTAACTCTTTCATATCCATGTTGTGTCTTATTCCTTTGAATATTATGTTTTGATATTTTCTTTATCATCATATCATTTTATAGTATGTTCACTGTTTAACTCAATTTCTTTATTTCATAGTTTTTGTTCTTATTGTGATTTAAGTGTGTTAATGTGTTTTATTTGTGTTTTGATAAATTGAACTTTGTTAAATAAAAAGATGAAATGAATAAGACATATCATTATTAAATTATAATATTTCATAGTTAATACAACAATCTGTGTTTATTAGACATATCATTGAATGAAATATTACATTTTGTCATTGTTCTGAATATCAGTCAATTGTTCTTCTTATAAAGAATTACCCTCATTTATTTTTTTATAAAACATAGACAAGTCATTAATTATTTATAAGAATATGTCTATGATAATAATCACCTTCAATAAATGTTAGTAAACTATGAAGTGTATTTCAATTATTTTTTAGTTATTGTTTATTTTTTGTTTTTTCAAACTTTTTTTTAAAAATTGTTTATCTTTTTGGTTGTTGTTCTTCTAAATAATACTAAATTTCATGTATTATTCATATACGTTTGAATGACGTTTTGATAGAATTTCAGTTTCATGTATGTTTACAATTATGTTTTGTGTCATTAATTGAATCTCATTCTTCATATAAAACATGGTTAATGATTCTAGAACTGTGTGAGTGTAACTCATTGATTATTTCATAATTTTCTTGATGTTTCATATTATTTTGTGTAATTAAAAATTATTTCAATTAAAATATGATTGTTAAATGATTATTTTTTAATGATTCTATATCTCATAATTCACATATGAAAGAATAAGAATAATATCATAAAGTCAATTTATATTTGAAAAGAAATAATAATTCTATTTTGTGGCAATTTTCCTTTTTAATTGTTATTAGTATTTAAAGAAAAAGAAGAAGAAGGATAATTAAGAGAGAATAGAATACAGTGTTAAGACTATTGTTGAATAGAATATATGATAATAACATAGTGCTCATTATCAGCAAGTACTTTTTGAACATTTACCGACGTTAACAATGATACGTGTTACTAAAATGTTGGAGAATTTGGAAAGATGAATTAATCATTTATTTATTCTATTTATTCGTATCCATCATTATATTCAAATTCTATTTAACAACATTTATCTAAATAAATTACTTCTTCTTTTGTTTGATTATTTAAATGATGATAAAATTGATAAGAAGGATAATAAATGAAGATAACAGA
>NW_001915663.1:0-2546 GCF_000208925.1 Entamoeba histolytica HM-1:IMSS
CAATTCATTCATATTGACTGTGTCACACTCATTTAACTCATTGACTGGAACGATTGAATCAAACATATACTTGTACTCTCCTCTCACTTCATTTTGTGTGAATATCGGTCTTTCTTCTTCTATACATTCCTCTTTTTGTTCTAGATAAATGACAACATTTTGTTCAATAAACTTCAAAATGTCACTGAAATGTCTCTGGAAATTGATGTAATCTTCTTTGTTGATTATGATGATTTGAATCAATGGGAAGATGTATTTATACAAATACTTGATATCAACACTCGAGATGTTTCTATTCATCAATGCTTTCAACTCGGTACTTTTCACTCCACTCAATTTAATATCATCCATGATTTTGAAATTTTTATGTGGTTGATTTGACATTTTATTGTATTCAAGGTTGTTTGAATGATGAATGTAATATTCATCAGGAATATTAAACTTTGTGAAGAAGACACTCTTTCCTATCTAAGTACTTCACACACAGATGAATGTCTTAAATCGATCCACTCCTCTTTTGTATATATTCTTCAAAAAGTCTGTAAATGACATGTACAATAGATGTCTTCATTTGGTAAATACAACTTCACTGTCTTTGTAATCAATGCCTTTGTTATGTAGTTGTACATATTAGTTTTCCATGTCATTCGTAATTGATTGTGTATGTCTCAAATCTACTTCTTGTTGCTCTACTCTCAAATGTATCTTGATCAGCTGACTCTAGAATATATTTTCTACTCTCATTTATTCTTTGGATAAAGTAGAATCCTTTTATATACTCTGCCTTCTCCATCATTACAATCTTAATCACCTCATTTTGTGTTTCTATATACTCATTTATTGTTCTAAACTTTTCATTTTCTGGAATTCTTTTTCCATAACTAATTATTATTGAAACACTCAGATAATGCAACGAGATTATATAAATGTTGGTGTGTTTGTCTACATAATTCTTGATTATCTCAATAGTGTTTCTCTCAAAATATCTTCATCGTATTTCTCAATATATTCAGAAACTACTGCACTTTGTTTATCTTGATCATCTACAACATACATAATGACACTCCACATGACTAATTCTATTTAATTATTCAATTCTTCTTGTTGAGTTAATCTAATTTTTCATTCCAATATGCATTTATTGAAACATATTGTTCGTAAACAAAAGCATGATTGTACTTTTGTCAATAATAATAACACTTCTACTACTACTAACACTTCTACTATTAATACAAGTGTTAAACAAACTAAGCCTAGAAAGATTTCCGATGAGATTAATAAGAAATATTCATCTCTGTTGAAGAAGTTATTTGAGAAGGAAAATACATTAGATAAGTACAAACTAAGTACAGAAGTAAAGGCACTTCTGAACATTAGAATCCATCTATTGCTAGAGTATTACACAATCAACAAAGCAATCAGCACTAGTCATGACAATGATTTGAAAACTAACTCGAATACTAATGATTTTGAATATATTGATAGTTTTTCAGAAATAAACAGTTTTTATAAATAATCTCATATTTTAAAATATGTTTGGATTTTGGAGTAAAGAGAAAGATAAATCGAAGAACTAGTGAATATCATCACACAAAATACAGACAAATTAGATGATATTCTCACTAGTACAATAACAAAAGTGATCAAATTTAATGACACCAAATTGACTAATTATTCTAGAATTGAAATGATAGATTTCATTGAACATACATATGTGAATAAGATCAACATGTCTTAAAATCAATTTTACTAAATATGTTGAGAAGATTTAATCAGTCATATTCTCATACATTCATACACCTTTAATCAACAAATTAATAAAACATATTAACCAATCTACACTTCAAATAATAATCAATTCATTAAGACATTCATATAAATTTACAATCATCTTATTTAATATATTATCAAGTAATTCTAAAATGAATTTAACTGATATCAACATTTCTCAATTAACTAATATCAATCTGTTATAGAAAGAATATCAATGTACCACCCAGTGAAATATATCTCTATGAAAAGATTTTCTTCTTGGTGCTGTTCTTTTGAATTATTTGTCGCTCTCTCTTAAAAGTTAAGATTTATTGATTTTAGAATATATAATATTCATGTTTTATTTTTTAAACAAAGAATTTATCTGAAAATAAAATAAAAAATAAATAAAACATATTAATATTAATATTTGTTCAATGTTTTTCTTTATTATTTTGACTGTTATTAACGTTGAATGAATATTTCTCGTTGATATTGTTGATACACAATACATTGCATCCATTTCTATGAATGAAGATATTTCATATAAATACTTTAAATTTGTTAACATTGAATATCAAACAGATTATTTCGTCTTAATAGTTGTATTGATTTTATTGATTATGCTGCTTATTTTTATAATATTATATTCATTATTATTTATTCATTATCGTTTATTCATGTTATTTTGTTATTTTATTCTATTAATATTTCATTCTAATATTGATTTACGTATTTAAAATTTATTATTTTTTGTTATTTTATATTGTTTCTATCAATTGAAATTATTATGT
>NW_001915662.1:0-2556 GCF_000208925.1 Entamoeba histolytica HM-1:IMSS
CTAAAAGATGTCAGAATAATTCCAGTAGTAATCTCAATCAATGGATTAATAAATAAAGAAAGTATTAAATTAATTAAAGAATTAAAAATTGACATTGGCATCGAGAAAGAAATTAAAAACCTTGTAATTAAAAACATGATAGATGTCATTGAATACTGCTTCTATCACAACCAAACATACTCCGTAGAGCTGGTAGAAGAAGAAGACTCATTGTGATTAGTCTTCCTGAGCCAATAACATTAGAAGCTAGTTCTATTAATACTTAATTTATTGCTTTATTATTTATATTTTTATCTTTTATTCTATCTAAACATCACTCAATTTATTCTATTTATTTTATTTCATTCTATTTTATTTATTCTTGTTGTTATTTTATTTAGTTCATCTTTTATCATTTGTCATTTCTTGTTTATTCATGTTTGTTGTATATTTTATTATTATTCTTTATTTTATGTTGTGTTATTTATTATTTATCTTTCTTATTATGTTTTGTTTATTATTGTTTAAGTATAAAATAAGAATAAGAATGAATAAAAAATAAGAAATAACATAAATATGTTGATGTATTTTATCATTTCTATATTTTATTCTTATTCTTATTTCTATTATCTTATTCATTTGATTCATAATGAATTAATTCAATGAAATAATACAAATAATTTGTTTATTCATTTCATATTATTTCTATTTTATTCTTATTTCTTTTATTATTTAATAAAAACACCCTCATTGGGTGTGAATATTTCAAATGAAATGAAATAAATCATAATTGATTTATGTCAATTTTTAATTTACCATTTCATTCATTGGCAGATGAATGAAATGGCTGTTCATATTCTTCATTGATTTATTTTTATTCTTTTTTAGTTCATTTTCAATTAAATCAAGATTGAATCATTTCATTTCAATTACTATGATTCGTTTTGGTGTGAAACGATTTGGATGTTGTTTTCCACAAAGTGCATTTGATATTCCTTCATATTCAAATGAATGTTGAAGACAAAATGATTTTGTTTTATTATTTTCTTTACAAACACAAATATCATATCCATTTCCAATTTCAAACAAACAATTATATGATTGACCACATAACCTAAATGCATATTGTTGTAGTTTAATATCAAATTTCATCATTCCTTTCATTCTTCCTTTTGATTCTAATGAAAATACAAATGATTTTGAATCATATATAAAACCATTAACTTTATCAATTTTAGAATTAACATATCCTCCAAATTTATTTCCTTCTGAATCTTCAATAATAATTATTATATGTTCTTTATTCTTTATTCTTTCTCCAAATACTGATGTATTAACATTCCAACTATCAATATCTGAATCAAATAGTATATTTCCTACTTTTCTATTTGTCCATTCTTCTAGTTGTTTTATTATTTCTTTTGTGTTCATTCCTTTCATTATTCTCAATCTTTCTCCTTCTTGTTTCTTTTTTTCTTTTTCTTTTCTTCTCTCTTCTTCTTGTCTTTTCTTTTCTTTTTCTTCCTCTTTTTCTTCTCTCTTCTTCCTTTCTAAATCATCACTGTAATATGTGAACCATTCTTCTTTCTTCTTATTAAATTCTGACGTGATTGTATCTTTTTCTTCTGGTTTTCTGAATATTTTGTCTTTCATTTTCATTTCTTCAATTGAAATGATTTTATCTATCAATTCATTCCGTGTTTTACTTAGTGTTTCTTCATCTGATTTACATTCTTCTATGATTCTTGACATTTTATTCTTCACTATTTCTATTTGATTGATTGTTAATTGACTTTTTTCTATTACTACTTTTCTTCTTCTTTCTGTTTCATCAATCCTATCAAATATTCCTTCTCCTCTTTTAATTGCTTCTGAATATCTTTCATCATCTTTTATTTCAAATACTTCATTTTTAATACTTCCTATATAATATTGATAATTCTTAGTAGTATCATCAATTGATTGTTGAATGTTTGGAAGTGTTTCTACTACTTCTTTAATTAATTGATTATTCTTGTTTATTAACTCTTCCATTTTAATTTAAATTGATGTTTATAAGTTCAAATTATGGATTGTTTAAATAGTTAATACACGTTATTAACATCAAGTCAGGTATTATTTTATCATCATTCTATTTTAAATAAATGTTATTTTTATTTTACAATAACAATAAATATATAATAATATTAATAATATAATAATAATAACATTATAATATTGTTATTTTCTATAATTAGCTTATTTTATTTTTAGTATTTTTTATTTTTTTTAATAAACAAAAAATATTGAAAAGAAGAAAATTAAATTTTGTTTTATTTTTATTATTTCATCTTTTGTGATTTGAATTTTCATGTTTTATCAACATTATTTCAATTCAATTAATAAAGATAATAAATGATAAACAAAAATAAGATAATAAAATAAGAATAAGAAATAAAAGAGAATAGAAAAGAAATAATTCTTATAAATACATAATGAATAAAAGAAATGAAATGAAAATCAAATAAAATTACATTAAATAACAATACACTAAAAATATTCATTATTTTATTTATTAAAAATACTTAATATGAGAAA
>NW_001915661.1:0-2565 GCF_000208925.1 Entamoeba histolytica HM-1:IMSS
AATACAAGTACTGATCATAAAATGTATATCTTTCAATTTATGTTTATGATAAATACTGATACAGATCCACCAAAGAAAACAAAAATTTACTTTAATTCAAATAGAATTGATTCAGGAAATTCATCTACTATTAAAAAATTAGAAGATTATGGTGAATATTATAGTAATGGATATATGATATTCACTACTAAAGAATATGTTAGTACTGTTGGAGTATATATATTAAATTATATTGATGGAACACTTACATATAAAAATGCAGTAGATATAGTTCAATCATCACCAAATCAAAGTTTTATTTATTATATTGATTCGAAAACACCATTTGATGTTTGGAATGATGAAGAAATAAAGAGATGAACAATTTTATTTAAATATAACTGAGTTATTCTTCATTTATTATGAGTTTTTGTTAATATATAGGATAAAACCTCAATTTAATTAGTATTTAATGTACTCCATCTGATTACTTTCATTCATATTTGATGAACAAGTATAGCGGTGCAATTGTTATAAGTGGAAGTATAGGAGTTGGAAAAACAACAACAATACAAGCATTAATTGAATATTTTAATAAAGAGAATGTAGGAATAATAGAAGAATATATTGATTATTCACCTAGAATTGGAAAAATGTTAATATCAGATGTAGGGAATGGAATAGAAAGAAATTACACATTACAAAAATTTATTCTTCAATGTTATGAAGAACAATTAAAAAATAATAAAAATAAAAAAGTAATAATTATTGAACGACATCCTCGTGAAGCAATTGAAGTATTTTGTGAAATAGATAAAACAATGACAGAAAAAGAAAGAGAAGAAATTACGAATAAAATATATTTAATAGAAAAAGAATACCAATTAGAATATAATAAATATAATACATATTGTATTTCAACTGATTATGCAACTCCAAATATTATAGCAAGAAATATCTTTACAGAATGGATAAAAAGAGAAAATATAGAAAATGAAACATTTCATGTATTTTTATATGCTAATGAAGAAAATCAAAAGAAAAGAATTATAAAAAGAAATAGAGGAGTTATTTCAGAAATGAATTTTTATTATGTTAATCAAATTAATACTCTTTATAAACATTATTTAAATGAACATTTTACTTCTAAAGAAAATAATGAAGAAACATTATTTATTAAAAAATTACATAAAGATGCAATTATTCCTACAAGAGGAACAGAACAATCAGTAGGTTTTGATTTATATAGCATTGATGATAATATTATTTATCCACATGATAGATGTTTAATTTCTACAGGAATTGCTGTACAAATTCCACATTTCTGTTATGGTAGAGTTGCACCACGTTCATCATTAGCAATTAAATATGGAATTGATATTGGAGGAGGAGTTATTGATGAAGATTATAGAGGAGAAATAAAAGTAATAGTATTTAATCATTCAAATACTATATATAAATGCAAGAAAGGAGATAGAGTTGCTCTACTTATTATTGAAAAAATAAAACAATGTAAAATTGAAGAAGTGAAAGAAATAAGTGAAACAATAAGAGGAGAGAAAGGATTTGGATCAACAGGTAAATGAATAATTTTTGATCTTTTTAATTTCATTTAAAAATACAGTATGGAAAATAAAATAATCATTAGTGGAGGAATTGGGACAGGTAAAACAACAATAATAAAAGCATTAGCAAAATACTTTAATCCAGATGAAGTAGGAATAATAGAAGAACATGTCCGATGGGATGAAATAAATAAAGTACTACAAACAACAAGTAAAGAAAATTCAAATAAAAAGAAACAACTCATTGAAATACTTAAAGAATATTTAAATGATTATGAAGAACAAATAGAAAAGAAACAAAATAAAAGAATAATACTTATTGAAAGACAACCAATTGAAGTAATTGATACATTCTGGGATCCAGAAGAAACAGATGATTTATTAAATACTCAAGAAATCAAAATATTAAAAGAACAAGCAAATAAAATAATTACTAAATATATAATAAAATATGAAGAACAAATAGAAGGAATAATGAGAACAAATGAATTATTAACACCAAAAGCATTAGCATCAGAACTATTTTCTAAATGGTTAACAAGAAACTCTCGTTTATCACGTTCATCAATTTATCTAATTTTTCTTGGTGTTAATGATAAAATAATAACTAAAAGAATGAGCACTCATCCATTAAAACCAGAGATACGGTATGATATGAATAATTTATATCTTGAAACATATTCTGCTAATTATCTAAAATATTATAAAGAATTGAATTAATTTTAATTTTAATCTGTTCCTGTTTTTTCTTTAACAAAATATTTGTTATTACAAATATATTCACATCCTCCTTGAACAGTACATCTCCAGAAACAATCTTGACATACAAGCATAATTGGACATCTATCATTTATATCTTCTGTCCATGGATTTTTCAAATAGGGATGAAGTTGTTTAAATGGTAATACTATCACGGCTTCTGTATTTAATATTTTATATAACAAACAATAGTACTGATATGGATCGTTTTTAATAAGATTGAACAATAATAATGGAGATAAGAAGTTCTTAAAAACAATTT
>NW_001915660.1:0-2566 GCF_000208925.1 Entamoeba histolytica HM-1:IMSS
TTTCTTAGCTTAACTGATGACATTCACTAGTCTCTTGTGATTTTAGTTGAGATATATTTAACCCTAATTTTTTCCCATTCTTCTTTTCTTCTTTCTTTCTTATTTTTTCTCTGTTTTTCTCTTCCTTTTTTTTTTCTCGACGTTTCTTTATTTTATGAAAAATAATAAGGGTTTAACAATTTTTAAAAACTTTTAATAACAAAATTAATAACATAAATCAAATGTCATCAAAATTAAAAAGCCTTGATGAGATGATTGAGATTGAATATGAAAATGAAATGAACAAACAAAAAGTCGACTGTAAAAAACCTAAATTCACAAAGAATGAAAGTACTGATTCATGGATGGATATGCCAGCAAATACTTTGAAGCATAAAAAAGACATCAATGACCAAAAAGGGGATTTAGCTAAACAAGCATATTCTGCTTATGAAAGAAAGATCCGGTGGCTAAATCCAAAAGACACTGAAAAGGAGTATCAACAATACAAACAAAATGATCAACTTCGTCAAAAAATACAAAGTGGGTATGTTTCTCCTGAAAAAATTGATTGTTTACAAAAACAACTTGCTCGAGGTAAAAAAGAAGCTCAAAGATTTCATAGAGAACGAAAAGAAAAATCGTTCCAAAGAGATTATATCAATGTAAATAATAAAAAATTTAATGAACATGTTAATCAAGCTTATGATCAATATACATCTGATATTAAAGATGCATTAGAACATTAATCATATATTTTCTAGTAACTCTATTATTGTATACATTATATTTCCACTTCTTTTAATCATCTTAATTGATGATGATATTATTTCATTTTATTCTATTTTATTTAATTATAATAATATGGAAGTAAAATAATATAATATGGGAGATAAAGTATATTATGTATTAATATTATTAATATAAATAAGAGATATATTACAATAATTTAATACATGCATTCTTTTTCATTATTATTAATTTATATTATTTTGTTGTATTTTATTATTATCTTCTTTTTCATTTAAACAATAAAATGAAATGAATATAATAGTTTATTCTTTATTTTTCTATTCTTTTCTTTTTATGTTGATCCATATGTTTATTGGATGTTATTTATTAAAAGATATTTATTTATCAATCAGATTTTCATTTATTCTATTTCATTTTTGTGGGTTAATTCATTTTATTGTCTATGTGGTATTACTTGATGAAGTTATGAGATGGCATTATTTCTTTTATTTTCATTGTTTATTCTTGTTGTAGGTTATAAACTAACAACAAATTTAATATATTTTTTGATTATACATTTTACAATACAAAATACAGAATGTTTAAAAGATGAAATAATTAATTGATAATTAATATTTAAGTCTATTGTTTTTATAATATTTTTCACGTGGTTAGTTATTAATTCCAATTATTTTCTTTTTATTTATTATTTATTGAAATGAGAATTTTCAAATCATTTGATAATTGTATCAATTAAATGATACAAAATCATTTATTGATATTCAAATGTATTTTTAATTATTTAATAATCAAAATGATTTAAGTTTTGAAATGATGATATTGTATTTCAAAAATTAAACTCATTTTTCATTCTGATTTTATTTTCAATTGAATAATTAATATTAAATCAAGTGATTGAACAATACATATGAGAAAATGATGAATATGAATAATTTGATGAATATATTAAATAATAAACTATCAACTTTCATTCAAAATTATTCATTGTTATTCCTGCTTTTTGATTATAATCACAACATCAATTAATTCATTTATTACTAATCTAAAAATTGATTATATTTAGTATTACATCAAAAATATATTCAATGATGTGAACAGGCAACGAAAAAAAGCAAATAATAGAAAAAGAAGAGAATGAATGATATAAAAGAATAAAAAGAAAGTAAAAAGTTGGATATGATGAAGAAAGAATAAAAGTAGAATGAATGATATAAAAGAATAAAAATAAAGAAGATAAAGTGTAATAAAACAAAAGAGATGATAAAAGAAGAAAAGAATGAAAAAAATAAAGGATGCAAATTTTATTGAAACAAATAAAAAAAGCGCAAAATTTAATGATGCAAAATTTAATGATGCAAAATATTTAGCAACATATTTTATTGATGCAAAATATTTTGAAATAAAAATAATTCATCATTTGATATTATTATTATATTTGATAATAATTTATATTATATATTAAATACATCATATTTCTTTATTATTTATCTTTCTTTTCTTTTTATTATTTCATATATTAAATTATTATTCATTCATTATTTATATTTAATTTATTAAATAAAATGAAAATGAAATTGTAAAATATCAATCAATTAAATATTCATGAATAATTTATTAATATTTAATAATTGAAATAATAAATAATAATGTAACAATAATGATATATTCAATATATTCTTTATTTGATTTGTTCAATATTAGATTATTTTATTTCATTATTTTATTTCATTATTTTATTTCATTATTTTATTTCATTATTTTATTTCATTATTTCATATTCATTTATTATTTTTTAAAGTCAAATAAACAATAATATTGATATTCATTCATCATA
>NW_001915659.1:0-2567 GCF_000208925.1 Entamoeba histolytica HM-1:IMSS
ATTCTTCTTCTACTTTCTTTTATTCTTTTATATATTTTTATTCTTTTTATATTATTTGTTTTTCGTTGTTGTTTCTATTTCTTTCTTCTATTATTTATCAATTTTATATTCATTTATTCTTTTTATTTCTTTTTTATTAGTTCTTGAGTATTGTATATTTCTTTATTATTTCATTTGTGTATTATCAAAATATATGTTTTATTGATTTTATGTTGAATAAATTATCGAATATAATCAATATTTTCAATGTTAATTATTCATTATTTATTCTGAAATGTTGTGTATATTTATTATATTAAATGAATATGATGAATGAATATCAGTAATATTGTTTATTTGATTTTAAAAAATAATAAATGAATATGAAATAATGAAATAAAATAATGAAGACAATGAAATGATAATGAAATAGAATAATCTAATATTGAACAAATCAAATAAAGAATATATTGAATATATCATTATTGTTACATTATTATTTGTTATTTCAATTATTAAATATTAATAAATTATTCATGAATATTTAATTGATATTTTACAATTTCATTTTCATTTTATTTAATAAATGAAATATGAATAATAAATGAATGAATAATAATGTAATATATGAAATAATAAAAATAAAAGAAAGAACAAAGAAATATGATGTATTTAATATATAATATAATTTATTATCAAATATAATAATATCAAATGATGAATTATTTTTATTTCAAAATATTTTGCATCAATAAAATATGTTGCTAAATATTTTGCATCATTAATTTTTGCATCATTAAATTTTGCGCTTTTTTTATTTGTTTCAATAAAATTTGCATCCTTTATTTTTTTTCTTTCTTTTCTTCTTTTATCATCTCTTTTGTTTTATTACACTTTATCTTCTTTCTTTTTATATTCTCTCCTTTCTACTTTTATTCTTTCTTCATCATATTCTACTTCTTACTTTCTTTTTATTCTTTTATATCATTCATTCTCTTCTTTTTCAATTATTTGCTTTTTTTCGTTGCCGTTTATATTTATTAATTCAATATCATTATAATACATGTATTATCATTATTGTTCATTTTTCATAACAAATTGTTATTTATTTGTTTATTTGAGTATTTATACAATGATTAATAAATAAATTAATTTTTAATATGTTTAATATTCAAAAATAAAATATACTTTATTAAAAACTTTAAATAAAATTTTTGAAATTTTATTAAATCAAATGAATGAACAATTGAATTATTTGTTTATTTCAATTTCATTTAACATATTTATTCATTTGATGTTTATATTATATAGAGTGAATAATCATTTAATATTAATCATTTCATTATTCTTATTAAAATTCATACACATATTCATGAAATTTAAAGAAAATTATATTATGAATTAATACAATAAATAAATAATTGAAATATTGTATATAAATAAAATGATATAACAATGATGTTTTGTGAGAATATTATTGTTATTAATCATTTTAATCATTGTTATTAATATACAAAATAATACCTATTTGTTATATTATTTCAATCAATACATTATTTAATATTCTTCTTATTCTGTTTTCATATTCTTTATTTGTTTCATTTCTTCTTGTTATTAATTGTTTCTATTTCTATTTACTAACATATCATTATATTTTATTTCATCAAATAAATCGTGAATATAAAAAACATTACTGACTGTGTTATTTGAAAATTGTGTTGTATCTCCATTATTATTCTTGATTATTATCAACAATTCATTAGTATCACTACAATAAAATATAATATGATTATTATTTTCTCTTTTATTTACATGTTGAATATATTCATTCAATTTCTTAATATAATGACTAAATAAGAGTCATGATAAACACAACTCTGATTACTAAGTAATTTAATATAAAAATAATATACCATTTTCCATTTTCATAATTAATAACACAAAACACACAAAATTCTTTCTGTATAAAAATTTATTTGTATGAATTTTTTGATGGATTTACTATATCATGATGTTTGATATGTTGAAATATTATACAATAGTCATTTAGAATATAATTGAATAATTTCATTGATTCACCACAAAATATATCAACAAATCTTTCATTTCTTTTTGCAACAACAATACAATTTTCTTTTTAAATTTCTATTTAGTATTCTATTCATTTTTCATTGTAAAAAATATAATTCATTTGATTCTTTGTGTTGTTCCAATTGACTTTTATTTTAGAAATTTCACTTTATGAAATATTTTCTTTTGATAACAAAAACATTAAAACTCATCATTGATAATATTTTGAATGTATTTTATTTTTCTTTCAATTATTTACATGTTTTTGGTATTTTCTTCAATATAAGTATCACTTACTACAAATATATTCATTAATATTTCATAATTTTGTTTTGAAACATACTCTAATTCAGTGTTATACAACATGACAACAATGAAGAAGATTATTCAATAGTTAATTCAAAATGAATATTAATGTATTTTGTAATGAAGAGTGATGTTACCATTTTTATAAATGATATTTTTTAATTATTTGGTTAATTTTTATTTATGAGAAATGTTATGCTATTTGATTTAAA
>NW_001915658.1:0-1295 GCF_000208925.1 Entamoeba histolytica HM-1:IMSS
ATTCGTCGTCCGCAACAAAGTTTCGTTCTTCTTCTTGTAACGCTGATACTTGTTTCTCAAGCTCTATAACGCTCTTTCTCTTCTCGGTAATTTTAGTGTCAATTGAATAATCGTAGAGACTCAACACTCGATTCTCTAGCATTTCCTTCAACCTCCACATCCCAATTTTCTCCTTTTCGTGCTCTCCAATTCCCAGACTTGCAAGCCTCTTGACACACTCAAGGTGCTTTTCGTCCAATTCTTTCTTGAATGAATTTTGGCATTTCTCGTTCACGACGCTGACATAGATCTCATCGTACTTCTCATCATCTGCAAAAAACTGCTCCAAATCAGTTTTAGTTTTCATTTGGTGGATTTCTTCATCAAAGTCCGTTAATACAAAAATTGGATTTTTCATGTTTTTCTGTTCTGCGAAATTTCTCGCGGAGTCGCTTTCGCTCTTCTGGTTATATTTGTCGACACATATTGTGACATTGTTTTTTGCCAAATAGAGTGAGTACATTTCGTCGACTTTACTCTTCATTTTATCGTTCCCAAATTCAAGGTCGATGCTTGGTAAGTCGATCAAACACGATGGAATAACGTTGTTAGACACAATTTGAATTTCAATGGGTTGCGCACAGACATTCGACTCTCCAATTTGTTCGCAGACCCCTTTAATAACATCATCGACCGAATTTAAATTGAATTCAGTCCAGCGTCCGTTCTCTTTAAAAGTGCACCTTGTCTGTGTGAGTTGTCTTGAATACACCAGGTCAAACACAACTGGAACAGCAACACTTCTTTTGTACGAGTAAAACTGTTCGCCGACAATCGCCTCGATAATTTGTATCTTATCCGAATTGTGCTTTCCAAAGATAAGTATTTTTGGCTTCTCAGCGCCGTTTTCCGTCGATGCAATGTCTTCGTATTTTTCATAGAAAATGAGTTTCTGTCCGTCAGAAGAAGACTTCTTGTCCATACACGCACGTTCTTTCTTTAATACATCTTCTATCTTCTTCTTCATCTCCTCCATTTCTCGCTCTTTCGCTTTCTCCTCTTCGCTCTTCTCATGTGAAGCTGATACCTTTTTGGCAACTAAGTTACGAGCCATTTCCTCGATGTTCATCATGTTTTGTGTCGACTGTTGGCTTGCAGGAAGCATCCCTTTTGCCGCTTGAAGAATTTCACGCATTGTCTGTGTTGATGTCATTATTGTTATAATCGTTTTTTAAAAATTCTTTTATATCCCTTTATTCTATCCATAATCAATTCCTCAATTATTCAACTCAATATATAGTTCTGTTATTAATAAA
>NW_001915658.1:1395-2581 GCF_000208925.1 Entamoeba histolytica HM-1:IMSS
CGAGTTTTTTGATTTCTTCAACAACAAACTCCATTGCCTCTTTATCTCTTGCGTTTATTCGAATGATCATTCTTTCACTGATTTCACGAACTTTTCTGATTTGCTTTGAGTTAAAAACCTTTGTCACGTTGTTCTCGTTAACCATTTCGACAACGCTTCGAAGCATATGACAGACTGCCCGTTCGTCTTCTTCTTCGAGCACAGGGTATGAGATTAAGCCGACAATCCCGTCAACAAAAGATTCGATGAAAAAGACATTTTTGACGTGTTGCATCATATACACAAAGAGAATCGAAATTGCAGGAAATACTCCAGCAACTTTAAGACTTAAAAGCTTTCGACAAATTGAAGGTACCTTTTCAAATATCGTGTCCCGCCTGTGAACAATTACTCCAATCAAAATTTCAATCCCAATTGCAGTGCTTTGCGTCGTTTTCATCAGAAGAAGCTCTTCTAAAATGTCGTCAGTGATGTCGACATGCACAGACAAGAGTACCAAATTAGTGATAAGAAGCGCCTGTAAATCCTCTCGAATACAATTCATCGCCATTGCGATAAGGTCTTTTGTGATCTTCAAAATTTGTTCTGTGTTAACAACAGACTTTCTCTCATCAAGCAATTCATATCGAAGTTGTGTCAGTAACAACGGCAAATTGTCGTCCTTTGCTTTTGTAATTTGACTAAACAGTTCGTCAGCGGTGCTTTTCGTCGTGCTACTTGGCACCAACGAAAGAAATTCGATGATTTGTGGGTACAACGCCGCGTCGACTTCTAATATGTCTGGTAACAGCTGTGAAAGAGTCATTTGGTGATTCGGTAGTGACGCCGTTTTTGAAACTTCTTGCATGAAATACTTGAGGTAATTCGAAACCAAACTAAAGTGTTGTGTTTTCAGTAAATTCCTCAAAATGTTTTTGTAAGGGAAAGACTCCGTTTTGAAGTAGACGACATCGTTTAGCAAACTGATAGTCAAGAGCACAATTCCCTCATCTTCAATTTCTGTGAATTCTGATGTCATTTCCTCTAAAAATTGAATTTGTGCCTCTTTGGGTAACTTGGGGACGACCTGTTTGAACATCTCTATGACCTCCCCACTATGGTCCTTTGCCTCTTCGGACGCTTTTATAGTCGCTTCAAACTTCTGGTAGTTATCCAACAACGACATGTACAATATCAAAAGTTCGAT
>NW_001915657.1:0-2583 GCF_000208925.1 Entamoeba histolytica HM-1:IMSS
TTTATATTGTTGTTTTAAGGAGAGTATATCCATAACATACTGTTATAGCTCATCTCCTTTTACCTTCGACACCCCTTAAAGAAATGCTATTCCTTGATAATATCCTTATGTTTAATTTTTGTGCAACAATATCAATTATATATGCGTCTTCTTTAATAAATGATAATTCTTAATACATAATACCTCCTTAGTAAATAATAATCCTTATAATTAATAATGAATAACAATGCACCTCAATGAATAACAATACACGTTAATGAATAATAATCTTTTATAATAATCACTTCTAATAAATATTAATAATAATAAACAGTTAGTGTTGAATAGATATTATCTCACCAAAGGCACGTCATGACCAGACGATAACTGGGAGATTCGAAGCATGGGATTATTTTAGGGTTTCATGTGGTGTCTCTGACGTGCCATCTTCGAATCTTAATAAAATAATATGAAATAATAATAAGAAAAGAAAAAGGTATAAATGAAGATATTAATAAATGAAATTATAAATAATAATATAATAATAATGAAATAATCATTCATAAAATAAGAAATAAAGAAATGATAATTGAATGGGAATAATTAAAATTATGGAAAATAAATAAAAGAAATCAATTTAAATAAAAGAATAATGAATAGAAAATCAACATTCTCATTAATGAAAAACTAAATAATAAAAGAAGAACAAACAATAATAGAAAATAAATAATATCACTTATTTATCTTCATTTTATTGATGGATTGTTTATTTTATTATTTTATTATTTATTTTAACAACACCATTTCCATCAAATTAAATTAATAAAGATAATAAATGATAAATAAAAATAAGATAATAAAATA
Source organism: Entamoeba histolytica HM-1:IMSS (assembly GCF_000208925.1). Taxonomy (NCBI): domain Eukaryota; phylum Evosea; order Mastigamoebida; family Endamoebidae; genus Entamoeba; species Entamoeba histolytica. The sequence continues at coordinate 844 of NW_001915657.1, forward strand.
AGAATAAGAAATAAAAGAGAAAAGAAATGAAATAATTATTATAAATACACAAGGAATAAAAGAAATCAAATAAAAAATCAAAACAAATGATAAAATTACATTAAATAACAACATAATAGAAGAAATAATCAATGTTTTAATTATTAAAATATTTAATATGAGAAAATATCAATATTATTAATATTTCTTTTTGTTTATTGAAGATGAAATAATAAATAGTTTAATTATATTTCATTCTTTTATTTTGATTATTTAACAACATTATCATCATTCATTCTAATTAGTAATTCATGAATAAAAATATAATCATTGTGACTAAATAAAATAAGTAATTGTTTAATGGAAATTAAAAATTAGAATAATAATATATTTCAAAAATTATGTAAAATTATTTAATTCATTTTTATTCAATCATAATATTACACAATTATTTTTATTTAATGATGTTTGTATTTCAAACCAATAAATAAAACAAACTGTTATGTTAAAATATCGATAAATTTATTCATTTATTTTTAAATACCTTCTAATTCATTTATTTCAAAAATACAATTTTATGTAAAATTAAATAGAAACAATAATAATAGAAAATTATCTTAAAATAAAACAATTAAAATAATGTTTATGTGACATTCGATAAAATATTTTGTTGTTTTTCGTTTAAATAAAAATTTAGTGTGAAGAATATTTAAAAAATGTAAAATTGAAGTTATTTATTTCAAATGAAAATGAAATATTTTTTTAATAATAAACAACATTCATCAAATTGATAAATAATTGACATGTTTAATTATTATTTAAAATGACTATTAACTAACAACAATCACTGAATATTAAACAACTTAAATTACTTATCCTTTGAAATATAAGTGATTGAAAAATACATTTTGTAAATTCAAAATGAAGAAGAATGTTTTGAAAGAAAATAATAACACAAAACCAGAAATAAAATGAACATAATGAGAAAGTGATAAATGAGATATATTTTTTTATTATATCTGTGTTACAAGACACAGAAGAATGAAAAGAATATATCTATGAATAAATAGTGTTGATTATATTAAAAAAAGAATAAAAAGAGTTTCAAACAATTAATATTGTTTTGAATTTCAATCAAGGTTTTCATAAAATAATAAAACAATGAATAAAATAATATAGAATATTTTTCCAATATCAAATATTTAGAGACATGTTTGTATCGTGTTGATCAAATGTTGTTGCTATATCCATAAATAAGTTTATGAAGAAAAGAATAAAACAAAAGTAGATAAATAGCAACAAAAATTATTGGAAATTTTTTATTGGAATAACTGGAAAATATTCATTTCCAATGTAATTTAATGAGTCAAAAAGTTCATCTTGTTATGATAATACACAAAGTAAAATGAAATTGTAATGATGATAATAAGGATAATATTATTAACATTAAATAATGTAGAAGAAGTTGAAAAGAGATAATGATTAACATAGTATTACTGAAGAAAGAGATAACGCTTATTATAACATTAAACAAGAAAAGAATAACCAAATAAATAAAAGAATGAAATATAGTGAAGAAATTAGTTATAATAAATGAGACGTTAAAAGAACTGAAATTAAATAAATTATTCTTCCTAAAAAATCAACAGGAAGAAGAACAATAAAGAAGTGAATGAAATAAATAGAAAACAAAATTACCAAAATATTTGTGTTTGTAAAAGAATTTATTGAATTTATTGACTAAGAAGAACTAGAAAATAA
>NW_001915656.1:0-2587 GCF_000208925.1 Entamoeba histolytica HM-1:IMSS
ATTATTAATAAAAATGAAATATTAATCAATACATTAGATGATTATTATCATTATATTAAATCTGTAGCTTCCACTATTAACATAATTAATAAAAATAAACAAGAAAGAAGTTGAAAGAGAAGTATAGAAAGAATATTACAATCAAAAATATGTAGATTGAGAGATTTACTTAATAATAAACAATATATGAAATTAAAAAGAATAATACATATTAAGAAATATGATATATACCATATTAAAATAAAAACAATTGAACAAATAAACTATTATAAATACCTCCGAAAGATGAAAATAATAGAAATAGAAGCAAGAAAGAATAATTTGAAAAGAATAAGATGGAATTATAAAATGATGAAATATGGGAAAAGACAACATCTAAATAAATCTAAAGAAGATGAATATCCAGATAATATCTCCACTATTAATTTCTGGAAAGGAATCTATGAAACTAACACTAATATAGATTTCCTGAATATTAATTTATATGAAATATTAATTGAAAATAGAATTAATAATAGAATGGCTATAATCACTCCCAATGAATTAGATTATACTATTAAATTTATTGCTAACTGGAAGGCACCGGGAGTTGATAAAATACAAGGATTTTGAATTAAATATTTAGAACAACCAAAGAAATATTTATTAAAATTATTTAATGAATGGTTAAGCAATCCTAATGAAATATCTCTTCATTTTATTCAAGGAAGAACAATATTAATATATAAGAAATGAGATAAATTAGACCCACAGAATTACAGACCAATAACGTGCTTAACTTGTCTGTTAAAAGTATATACATCATTATTAAAGATGAAAATAGAAAATCAATTGATGTTAAATCAAATTGAAAAACAACTATCATTAAATCAAATTGGATGTAAGAAATATACATATCGTCAAAAGAAGGATTATTATACAACACTATAATCAATCAATTATTAATAAATAATAAATGGAAGTGGGTAGAAATATATTATGACATCTCAAAAGCATATGATAGTATTAACCACCAATGGATTAAACAATGTTTAATTTATTTTAATATCCCACTAGTAGTAATTAATAGTATATTATATATATTAAATAATACATATCTTAATTTATATTATAATCAATAAAGTGTGGGTATGATTAATGTAGAAAGAGGAATAATATCTTTGACAGCCTATCTCCACTTTTATTTGTATTATGTATTGATATATTATCTAAACAATTAGATAAACAAATCATCAAATTAAATATTAAAATGAATGGAGAAGAAAAACAAGTCCAGCTCAACCACATATTATATATGGACGATTTAAAGATAATGACTAATACCCTCGATGAAATGGAAAAAGCCCACAAATTAACTAAAGAAATAATTAATGCAATAGGATTAAAAATTAATGTAGAAAAGAGTGGGATAATGACTAATATTAATAGTCAAATAAATGGTGAATTAGCTGAACTACGGGTACGAAAATTAGCAAAGAAAAAATGCATCTAAATAAATTACAAAAAAGAAAAAAGATGCAAAAAAATTTGCATCCATAGAATTTTCAATTTATTATATTTTGCTCCTAAAAAAAATAAAAAGTATGATAAATACAGAATATGTAAATATTTATGTTTATATTTTATAATCATTTATATTCATTTTGTATGAAATCTCAATGAAATAGATGATTTGATTATTCATATTTATTTTTATTCTTTTTATTCTTTTCTTTATATGTTATTTATCTATCGTATTTTTATATTTATTTCTCTGTTTATATTATTTATCTATCATCTTCTTATTATCTATATATTATTATATTATTATATTATTCTTATTTTATGTTTTTATGTTTATATTATTTAGATTTTCTTATTGTTATTCTTTTATATCTAGATGTATTTGTTTATTCATCTTTTCATCTTTTATATTATTATCATTTATATCTATTTTCATTTTATATTTATTCTCTTTTGTTTTATATTAATATTAATTTTATATTTTATATTTTGATTTTATTATTATATCATTGATTATCATTTCTCCTTTTATTTATCATTTATTCTTATTATTCTTTTGTTTTATATTCTATATCATATATTCATATCATTTTCATTTATATTTTATCACTTATTATATGTTATAATAACATAACACTTATGATTGATTATATAATAAACATCATGTTTAAATTATACATATAAATAATAAACATAAAAAGAGTAAAATATTTTTCATTAATAAAATAATATTAATTATTTTACATCATTAAATTAGACACTTTTTATTGAATATTTCTAATTTTTACAATAAAATTGTACAATTTATTTCCTCTTTTATTACATCTTTGTGATTTATTATTTTTATATTCTTCTTCTACTTTCTTTTTATTCTTTTATATATTTATATTCTTTTTATATTATTTGTTTTTCATTGTTTTTCTATTTCTTTCTTCTATTATTTATCACTTTTATATTCATTTATTCTTTTTATTTCTTTTTTATTAATTCTTGAGTATTGTATATTTCTTTATTATTTCATTTATGTATTATCAAAAATATATGTTTTATTGATTTTATGTTGAATAAATTATTGAATAAATCA
>NW_001915655.1:0-2590 GCF_000208925.1 Entamoeba histolytica HM-1:IMSS
TCTATTAATACTTAATTAATTACTTTTTATTTATTTTCTATTTAAATATTTTTATTCATTTTATTTAAATTTTAATTTTAATTTATTGAATTATAATTATATCTTTTTATAATATTTTTCTATGGTACAATTTGACAATAGTGTGATACATCATATATACACAGTGGGAAAATCTGGTCCTTTTGGGATAAATAACATTTTTATTACTATTGTTTTATATAACATTTTTATGTTTATATTATTGTTTTTAAAATACCATTTTTCTATAAATAGATTTATATTTATATTTTTAGAATAGATACAGATATTTTTAGAACAGATACAGATATTTTGAGGTATTCCATTTAAAATGAACGATTGTTGGATATTTTTGAACTATTCTTAGATATTTTCTTATTTTGAAGTATTATATCTTCGTTATTTTCGTAAAATTCATAATGAAGATATTTTGAAGTATTATATCTTCGTTATTTTCATCTCTTTTCGTATATTTTTCATTTCATACGTATTTTTGAAGTATTATATCTTCGTTATTTTCATAATTTTTCTTATTATAAATATTTTTGAAGTAATAAAAAGATATTTTATAACTCTTACAGTTTTTATAAATTATTCCACTTTTTGCATTTTATTATTTTATTTTTTAAAAAATAAAAAATAAAAGAATATAAAAATAATACATTTTATGTAATTCTGTATTAAAAAAATAAATGATTTTTATTGGTATATTCTGACTAATGTCATGTTTATGTTCTGACAAATAACATGATAAACAGCATATGTTCTATCAATCAAAACCCTATGTTCTGATTAATTTGAATATTTAAACAACGCCATTTTTCGTTTGATTCATTAACTACACATAAATGAATAACATTCTCGATATTATTAATGATAATATTAATGACAGCACAAACGATAAATATAAATTATTAATAAATTACATTGACGAGAACACACGTATATTATTTGATATTATAATTAATAGATATTCAAACGAGTTTGCGATTGAAGAATTAATTTATTATTATAATTTATACCGACACGCGAATGATCCAGCGAATTGGATCACAGTTTTAATGCATGAATGCGGGTTTGCAATCGGCATAATAACCCGCATTAAAAGGGAGGGGGTTTTTAATTTAACTCCAGCTGATTTTAAGCTGGTCCTCCCCTACCTTGATGACTTTTGGGCCCGGGATGGCCTTGCCGGAGCTTGGGATATAGTCTTTGAGCTATATCGCAAGCAAAATGGAGAGATTTAATTCTCTCTAATTTAATTCTTTTTCTTAATTTATTTTTATTTTATTTATTTCTTAATGATAAAATAATAATTGAATGATTTTTATCTCTTTTATTTTATTAGTTTTATTTTATTTAAATTTTGAATGAAAAATAAACATAAAGAATAATAAAAGAATAGAATCAATTAATGGTTTTACCCCATCCAGTAAGAGCATTAATTTGCCATACAAGTTTCCAATAGACGCTTTTTAGTATTCTCTTTTCATTCTCATTTGTGATTGATGGAAGAAGAAGAACAAGTTGAGATAAAAGAGAAGAGGCGACTTGAAGATTTGCAGGATCAAGATCAATACAAGCAGCCGCCATTAATAAATCTCTTACGGAAGACATGAATGAATGAAAATAATGAGATTCATAATGAATAAATAGTCGAATAAATTGAGTTTTTAATTTATTTATTACCCCTGATGAATGAATAAATCATAAATATGACGCAAAGAATAATTGAGGAATGAAGAAATATAGAAATAAAGTAATAAAATATAGAAATATGAATGAAATATGAATGAAAAATAGGATATAAATAAGAAATGAAACACAAATGAAGAATGAAATGATGATATAAATACAACTTAAATATCTTAATGATAAACAAACGATGTCAATTGCTAGTGATAACAACAGCACACAAATGTGTTCCTTTACAGGAGCACCAGAGCTTCCACCATGTCCAACAACACCAGAACCAATAAATGAAGAAATAAAACCAAAGAAGAATAAAATGAATAATAAAGAAAAGATTACACATTTTATTAAAAGACAAATGAATGATAATGCAATTGAATTAATGATAGACATACTTGAAGAAAATGAGAGATTAAGAAAAGAATTAGAAAAAAATCGAATGTTATTAATTAATGAGAATCGAATGAATGAAGAGATTAGAAATGGAGTTTTAAAAGAAAGAGTTAATCTTCTTTATGCTATTCAATGGGAATAGAAATAAATCTAATTTAAATACTTTTTTGAACTAATTAATTTTAGAATGGAATATTTTGAAACAAATCCACAAGATATAAATAGTATAGAAGATGAAGAAGAAGAAGATGAGATTGGAATAGATAGAATAGAAGAAATGATAGAAGATAAATTATCAGAAATTAAAGAAGGGAATAAAATACAAAAAGTACATCATCAAATCTTCTTTTATTATAATAGTTTGAATATAGTATTAGGGAAACAAGGAACAGGAAAAACAACATTTATAATGAAAGAATTAATAAAAATGAATCATATAGAACATTTATATGGGGCTATTATTTATGTAGCACAAAATGCAGGAGAA
>NW_001915654.1:0-2601 GCF_000208925.1 Entamoeba histolytica HM-1:IMSS
GGAAAAAATATTCAATATCATTTTATTCATTGTTTTATTATTTTGTGTAAATTCTGGTTGAAATTCAAAACAATACTGATTTTTATTCTTTTTTAATATAATCAACCATTTATTCAGATACATTCTTTCCGTGTCTTGTAATACAGATGTATTAATAACAAATATATTTCATTTATCACTTTCTCATGATGTTCATTTTGTTTCTTTGAAAACATTCTTCTCCATTTTGAATTTACAAAATGTACTTTTCACCAATTATATTTCAAAGGATAAGTAATTTAATCTGTTTAATATTCATTGATTGTTGTTAATTGATAGTCGTTTTAAATAATAATTAAACATGTCAATTATTTATCAATTTGATGAATTGAAGTTATTTATTATTAAAAACATTTCATTTTCATTTGAAATAAATAACTACAATTTTACATTTTTTTTTAAATTTTCATCACAATTATATTTTATTTAAATGAAAAACAACAAAATATTTTTTTTAAAATAAAATATTTTATCGAATGTTACATAACCATTATTTTAATTATTGTAATTTAAGACAATTTTTCTATTAATATTATTTTTATTTAATGTTACATTAAAAATGTATTTTTGAAATAAAGGAAATAGAAAATATTTAAAAATAAATGAAGAAAAATATCAATAATTTAACATGGCAGTTTGGTTTTTAGTATTGGTTTGAAATACAAACATCATTAAAACAAAAATAAATTTGTAATGTTATGATTGAATTAAAAAAATGAATAAATAATTTTACACTACTTTTGAAATATATTTATTATTATAATTGTTTAATTTCCATTAATCAATTATTTATTATTTATTTAGTCACAATGATTATATTTTTATTCATGGATTATTAATTAGAATGAATGATGATAATGTTGGTAAATAATTAAGATGAAAGAATGAAAATATAATTAAATTATTTATTATTTCATCTTCAATAAACAAAAAGAAATGTTAATAATATTGATTATTTCTCTCATATTAAATATTTTAATAATTAAAACATTGGTTATTTCTATTATGTTGTTATTTAATGTAATTTTATTTGATTTTCATTTCATTTCTTTTGTATTTATAATAATTATTTCTTTTCTTTTCTCTTTTATTTCTTATTCTTATTTTATTATCGTATTTTTCTTTATCATTTATTATCTTTATTAGTTTGATTGAAGTGGTGTTGATAAAACATGAAAACTCAAATCACAAACGATGAAATAATAAAAATAAAACAAAATTGAATCTTCTTCTCTTCTATTTTTTTTGTTATTTTTTAAAAAAATGAAAAAATACTAAAAATAAAATAAACTAATTATAGAAAATAACAATATTATAATTTTATTATTATTATATTATTAATATTATTATATATTTATTGTTATTGTAAAATAAAAATGAATGATGTTTGTTTAAAATAAAATGGTTATAAAAATACCTGACATGGTGATGTTAATAACGTGTATTAACTATTTAAACATTCATATTTTGAACTTATAAACATCAAATTAAATTAAAATGGAAGAGTTAATAAACAAGAATAACAAAATAATTAAAGAAGTAGTAGAAACACTTCCAAACATTCAACAATCAATTGATGATACTACTAAGAATTATCAATATTATATTGGAAGTATTAAAAATGAAGTGTTTGAAATAAAAGATGATGAAGCATACTCAGAATCAATTAAAAGAGGAGAAGGAATATTTGATAGAATTGATGAAACAGAAAGAAGAAGAAAACTAGTGATAGAAAAAAGTCAAGAAACAATCAATAAAATAGAAATAATGAAGAATAAAATGTCAAGAATCATAGAAGAATGTAAATCAGATGAAGAAACACTAAGTAAAACACGGAATGAACTAATAGATAAAATCATTTCAATTGAAGAAATGATAATGAAAAACAAATTATTCAAAATACCAGAAGAAACAGATAAAATCACAGCAGAATTTAATAAGAAGAAAGAAGAATGGTTCACATATTACAGTGATTATTTAGAAAGGAAGAAGAGAAAAGAAGAAGAGGAAGCAAAAGAAAAGAATAGACGAGAAGAGGAAAAGAAGAGAAAAGAAGAAATGCTACAAATAGAAGAATGGACAGAAAGAAGAATAAACAATATACTATTTGATTCAGATAAAGATGATTGGAATGTTAATACATCAGTATTTAATCAAAGAATAATGAATAAAGAACATATAATAATTATTATTGAAGATGAAGAAGGAAATAAATTTGGAGGATATGTTAATTCTAAAATTGATAAAGTTGAAAGTTATATAAATGATTCACAATCATTTTTATTTTCATTAGAATCAAATGGAAGAATGAAAGGAATGAAGAAATTTGATATTAAACAACCACAATATGCATTTTATTTACATAATCAATCAAATGATTATTTGTTTGCATTTGGAGGTGGATTATTTGGACTATTTGTATTTGGATATAATGATATTTGTGTTTATAAAGAAAATAATAAAACACAATCATCTTGTAATCCATGGTCATTTGAATATAAAGGAATATCAAATGCACTTTGTGGAAAAGATCGTTTCACACCAAAACGAATCATAGCAATT
>NW_001915653.1:0-2604 GCF_000208925.1 Entamoeba histolytica HM-1:IMSS
TAAACAATTAGATAAACAAATTAACAAATTAAATATCAAAATAAATGGAGAAGAAAAACAAGTCCAGTTAAATCATATATTGTATATGGACGATTTAAAGATAATGACTAATAGCCTCGATGAAATGGAAAAAATTACACAAATTAACTAAAGAAATATTTAATGCAATAGGATATTAAAAATTAATGTAGAAAAGAGTGGGATAATGACTAATATTAATAGTCAAATAAATGGTGAACTAGATGAACTACCAAGAGTAACTAATGATAACCCTTATAAATACCTTGGTATTGAAATAGGAGATAAAATAAATATTAATAAATATTGTACAAGAATATTAAATGATGTATCTTCTATTCTATCATCATTAAATACTATGAAATATATCATTATCAATACAATAAGAAAGATTAATAATGATATAATCTCCAAATTAAGATATGGATTTAGTATTGTCACATGGAAACTAGGAGAATTGGAGAATATAGATAAACAAATAAGAAAGTAATTAATTCACCTCAAATTATACGGTAGAAACATTCCAAAAAGTAGATTATATGTCAAAATGAATGAATTTGGATTAGAATTAATGTCAGCAAGAGATGAATGCGCTAAAGAATTATTAAGAATATATTTAAAATAAAAATATCAAATACAGAAATAGGAGAAATGATAGAAGCAATAAAAGAAAATCCAAATGGAATAATTAAAAGAATGAAGAAAGCATTTGGTAAGAAGATTAATTTTAATGAATTAATGAACGTAATAGAAATAAATGAAAGAAAACACGATGTAAAGAAAGTATTTGAATTTGTAACTAATGAATTAAATGATAGATATTTAAGTGAATTGAAAGAAAAGAAATGTGGTGAATATATAAGATGTGCAAATGTCACTTTCAATGATATGAAATTAACAATAGCCACATGGAGATCATTGAACATAAAAAGAAATATATTCCTTCAAATAGTAAAGATGCAAGAAGGAGTAACTATGACAGGAAATATTAAATCTAAAATACTCCAAAATGATGCTTTAAAATATTGTAAACATTGCCCTAACACAATAGCATCTATTAATCATATATTGTTATGATGTCCTGTAATGAAAAAGAATCAAATATCAAAACATGATTATGTTTGTAAACAAATATTTAAACACATATTAATTACATATTTTAATGAATTTGATGCAATTGATTTTAATAATCCTCCAAAATGTATTAATAATGATGAAATGCTAATAACTTACAATAAAGATTTATTGGTTAATGACAATTCTTTCCATGCTAGAAGACCAGATATATAATATTAAAATATAAAAGAAAAGAAAGGATATATTATAGATGTTGCTATATGTCAAGATAATAATTTAGAATTAAATTATATTCATAAAATAAATAAGTATAAAGAATTCCAATAGAAAATAAGAATTAATAGAGAAATAATATATGTAGAAATAATACCTGTTATATTATCAATAAATGGATTAATTCACAAAGAGTCAGCAAGAAGATTAAAAGTACTGAAATTAAAATTAGACTTTTCCAAAATCCTACGAACAATTATTATCAAAAAATATGAAAGACTTAATGTTTTATACTTTTATTTCTGTTAATGAAACAGAAATAATTCATTTAATTCAAATATCATATCAAATAATTGTAAATTAGAAATAGAAATAAAACATAATAAAGAATTTGAAATATTCACTTCTGAGTAACAATAACAAAATAAAGATAAACAATTTATTTGTTTTTCTATTTTCTTTATTTTTATTCATTTAAGCATCATTGAATTAATTAAACAAGAATATTACAATCATTTAAATAGTATTTGTTGATTGAATGTAAATATAAGGAGGAATATAATATAAATAAATAGGATAAATAAGAGATTAGTTTGTCTTTCCCAACTCTCGCACAATTGAGTAGCACAAATCCTGGTTAACGCCAGTGAAGGCTCCCAAAGCACTGGTTGACAATAAACACTTCGGTGTTATCCTCTGCTCTATTGCACAACCGCGGTCTTGATACTCAACTCCCTTCTCTCTTATTTATCTGTTTTTTTCTTTTCTTTTTTTTTCTTTAAATAGTCAAATCATCACAATTTATCAAACAAAACAAAATATAACAAATAAATATTAATCAATAAGAAAATATGAAACAAAAATGAAATAACAAAATGAAATATGAAACAAGAAACGAATAAACAAAAATGAAATAAGAATGATAATAACAAAATAATATAATTATTGACATTTATTTATATATTCACATTTTGTCAATGTATTTTATTCTTTTTGCTTTCTTTTCTTCTTTTTTCTTTATTACATATTTGTTTATGTTTTAAATCTTCATTTTTATCATCATTATATATTCATTCTTTTTATTTTTTGTTTTTATAATTTATGAATAAATCATCCATTCATTATCATAACTAGATTGATTTTATATCATTCTTCTTATTTATAATTTATAATTTATTCTGTAATTCTTTAATTTATTAAATTGTCTGTTTGTCATATTTTCATTTTGTATATAGTTACATCATTATTATATGATTTTTACTTAATATTTGGAATATAGTATTTCATATTCTAATT
>NW_001915652.1:0-2623 GCF_000208925.1 Entamoeba histolytica HM-1:IMSS
ATAAATAATATAGTACACAATGACACATTCAGCATATTGAAAAGAAAAAGAAATAATGTAAGATATACAAATTATGATAAATAATTAAATAAAATAACAATAGAAGTTAACCGAATTGAATGTTAAAGTTAGAATTATTATTTACATCACTAGCACAATTTAATGTCAAAACAATACTCAAGCAATTATATTAAATTGTTTTTATAATTATACAACATTAACATTAGCTAATATTCAATTAACATATATCATTTTGATGGATATACACTTCTAAATGGTAATATTAAGAATAGTTAAAGAAGAATGAAAGAAATATTAAGAATAGTTTAAAATATTGGGTAATAAAAACAATAATAAAAGAAGATTAGATTGAACAAATGATTAAAGACTGAATGAAGCATTTGAAATACGTTTGATAAAGATGATAGAACAAAAATTGAATAAATGTATGTGAATTAATATTAAGTGTAAATTATTTTAATCATTATATAATAATAATTATAAACAAATGATTTAACAATTATTTATATTCAGTGTCTATTATATATTCATTATATTTAATAACAACTTGTATTATTTATAATCAAAGTAATGAAATTCAGCAATATAGAGTCAACAAATAAAATCTATTTACAATTTCTTTTGTATTGAACTAACAATTAAAAAGGAAAATGTAACACAAAATAGAATTATTATTTCTTTTCAAATAGAAATTGACTTTATGATATTATTCTTATTCTTTCATATGTGAATTATGATATATAGAATCATTAAAAATAATCATTTAACAATCATATTTAATTGAAATAATTTTTAATTACACAAAATAACATGAAATATCAAGAAAATTATGAAATAATCAATGAGTTACACTCACACAGTTTTAGAATCATTAACCATGTTTTATATGAAGAATGAGACTCAATTAATGAAACAAAACACATTGATAACCATACATGAAACTGAAATTCTATCAAAACTTCATTCAAACGTATATGAATAATACATGAAATCTAGTATTATTTAGAAGAACAACCATCAAAAAGATAAACAATTTTTAAAAAAAAGTTTGAAAAAACAAAAAATAAAAAAAAACTAAAAAACAATTGAAATACACTTCATAGTTTACTAACATTTATTGAAGGTGATTATTATCATAGACATATTCTTATAAATAATTAATGAATTGTTTATACTTTATAAAAAAATAAATGAGGGTAATTCTTTATAAGAAGAACAATTGACTGATATTCAGAACAATGACAAAATGTAATATGTCATCCAATGATATGTCTAATAAACACAGATTGTTGTATTAACTATGAAATACATAATTTAATAATGATATGTCTTATTCATTTCATCTTTTTATTTAACAAATTTCAATTTATCAAAACACAAATAAAACACATTAACACATTTAAATCACAATAAGAACAAAAACTATGAAATAAAGAAATTGAGTTAAACAGTGAATATACTATAAATAATATGATGATAAAGAAAACATCAAAACATAATATTCAAAGGAATAAGACACAACACGGATAAGAAAGAGTTAAAAGAAGAAAAAGACTAATAAGAGAAGAAAAAGTAATATAAAGAGAAGCACGAATGGCCGAGTGGTCTAAGGCGTCCGCTTTAGGCGCGGATATCGAAAGATGCGTGGGATCAAACCCCACTTCGTGCATTTTTATTTTTATTAAAATTAGAAGGTTATTCTAAAAATTTTTATTTTTATTTAAACATAATAGAAAATGGATAATACTCATTTTATTGTCAAATGATGTAATGATAAATAATTGATTAACAACAAGAAACAAGAATTGAAACAAGAATAAAAATTAATGAATATAATTGATATATATGAAAGAAATGACATGAATAGATATAAATTGAAATAAACAAGAAAGTCAAAATAAAAATGAAGAGAATAACCAACTAATTGTGTTGTAATATTCAATAGAAAATAATTGTATTATTAATTCAAATAATATTGTTTTCAATGATAAATATCAAATAATAAAATGAAATAACACAAAAAGAATATCAAAAGAATAAATTAAATATTATATAATGAAAAAATAATAATACAACATGACTAATTCAATATACTGTCTTTCTATTATTTGTTAAAGGTGTTACTTATTCTTCACTTTTATCATATTCTAATAATGAATAAACATATACATTAGTACTAATTGTATAATTATGTATTTCTTTCTTATCATTTTCTTTTATTTCATTATTCTATCAATTCAACATTAATTTTATTTTTTAACTTATTTGAATCATTCTGATTCTTTCTCTTTTTATTTAATTATAAAGAAATTGATGAATGACAAGAAACATAACAAATAATATTAAAACAAATAATCAGAGCAAGATAATTTCATATAAAACAATAAATATAAATGATAGAAGAATGAGTGAAATAGGTATAAAAAGAATTGACAGAAATATATGAATCATTATATTATTAATTATTATCATACTAATAATTATTATCATAGCAATCACTACATTAATAATTTGGTTTATTTCATTCATAATTTTATTCATTTTCATTTTCATAAACACTTTAATATTAACTTCAATAGAAACAAACATTATAATAAACACA
>NW_001915651.1:0-2624 GCF_000208925.1 Entamoeba histolytica HM-1:IMSS
GTACTTAGTATTGGAATTGATCAAATGAAAGAAAGAGATTATTATGGAGTATTAAATAGTAAACATGAGAATTGTTCATTTACACAAATTGGAGATACATTTATTACATCAATGATGTCATTACAAAAAGATAGTAATCATGAATTAGGTGTTCTCACTCCAAAAAATATTAAAAGTTGTTTTACTATTACAGATGGAAGTTTAAGATATTGTAGAACAAATATTAATGGATTTAATATTAAAGATAGTGTAATGAATGAATTAATAGAAAAATATCAAACAAAAGAATTAATTATTCCATCACAATATGTTGATTATCAAGCATTTTCACAAAAACCATTAAGTAATGGTTTAAAATGTAATACTACTTATGCTATGACTAATGTAAGTTCTTTAATGTTTTTATTCCCTAGAACTTCAAATGAAGTAACATGTAGTAGAAATCCTTTATTTGCTTCTTTACAAATGCAAATTGATAATAAACCTTATCCTGATAAACCTTTCTCTACTGTTGAAAAATCTCATACTATTTATAATATTACTAATGCTGGCTTAGATAATTTATTCTCCCCTTCAAAAGAATTTGCTTATTCATTAGAATGTAATGAACTTGATCCTTCATTTGTTAATAATTATAATCCTGAAATTCAATATGCACTTCCACTTAAAGATAATACTTCATATTGTTTCTTATGTAGTACAGAAAGATTAAGTGGTTATGGAACATTTTGTGATGGAATTACTAAGGATAATGCACATGTAACACTTACTGCTACTTTATTACCATTTAAACAACTTCATCCCTATTTGAAAAATCCATGGACAGAAGATATAAATGATAGATGTCCAATTATGCTTGTATGTCAAGATTGTTTCTGGAGATGTACTGTTCAAGGAGGATGTGAATATATTTGTAATAACAAATATTTTGTTAAAGAAAAAACAGGAACAGATTAAAATTAAAATTAATTCAATTCTTTATAATATTTTAGATAATTAGCAGAATATGTTTCAGATATAAATTATTCATATCATACCGTATCTCTGGTTTTAATGGATGAGGGCTCATTCTTTTAGTTATTATTTTATCATTAACACCAAGAAAAATTAGATAAATTGATGAACGTGATAAACGAGAGTTTCTTGTTAACCATTTAGAAAATAGTTCTGATGCTAATGCTTTTGGTGTTAATAATTCATTTGTTCTCATTATTCCTTCTATTTGTTCTTCTTCTTCTTCATATTTTATTATATATTTAGTAATTATTTTATTTGCTTGTTCTTTTAATATTTTGATTTCTTGAGTATTTAATAAATCATCTGTTTCTTCTGGATCCCAGAATGTATCAATTAATTCAATTGGTTGTCTTTCAATAAGGAGTATTCTTTTATTTTGTTTCTTTTCTATTTGTTCTTCATAATCATTTAAATATTCTTTAAGTATTTCAATGAGATGTTTCTTTTTATTTGAATTTTCTTTACTTGTTGTTTGTAGTACTTTATTTATTTCATCCCATCGGACATGTTCTTCTATTATTCCTACTTCATCTGGATTAAAGTATTTTGCTAATGCTTTTATTATTGTTGTTTTACCTGTCCCAATTCCTCCACTAATGATTATTTTATTTTCCATACTGTATTTTTAAATGAAATTAAAAAGATCAAAAATTATTCATTTACCTGTTGATCCAAATCCTTTCTCTCCTCTTATTGTTTCACTTATTTCTTTCACTTCTTCAATTTTACATTGTTTTATTTTTTCAATAATAAGTAGAGCAACTCTATCTCCTTTCTTGCATTTATATATAGTATTTGAATGATTAAATACTATTACTTTTATTTCTCCTCTATAATCTTCATCAATAACTCCTCCTCCAATATCAATTCCATATTTAATTGCTAATGATGAACGTGGTGCAATTCTACCATAACAGGAATGTGGGATTTGTACAGCAATTCCTGTAGAAATTAAACATCTATCATGTGGATAAATAATATTATCATCAATACTATATAAAACAAAACCTGCTGATTGATCTGATCCTCTTGTAGGAATAATTGCATCTTTATGTAATTTTTTAATAAATAATGTTTCTTCATTATTTTCTTTAGAAGTAAAATGTTCATTTAAATAATGTTTATAAAGAGTATTAATTTGATTAACATAATAAAAATTCATTTCTGAAATAACTCCTCTATTTCTTTTTATAATTCTTTTCTTTTGATTTTCTTCATTAGCATATAAAAATACATGAAATGTTTCATTTTCTATATTTTCTCTTTTTACCCATTCTGTAAAGATATTTCTTGCTATAACATTTGGAGTTGCATAATCAGTTGAAATACAATATGTATTATATTTATTATATTCTAATTGGTATTCTTTTTCTATTAAATATATTTTATTCGTAATTTCTTCTCTTTCTTTTTCTGTCATTGTTTTATCTATTTCACAAAATACTTCAATTGCTTCACGAGGATGTCGTTCAATAATTATTACTTTTTTATTTTTATTATTTTTTAATTGTTCTTCATAACATTGAAGAATAAATTTTTGTAATGTGTAATTTCTTTCTATTCCATTCCCTACATCTGATATTAACATTTTTCCAATTCTAGGTGAA
>NW_001915650.1:0-1273 GCF_000208925.1 Entamoeba histolytica HM-1:IMSS
TATTCAATGATTAGATAAATGAAATAATTCATATTTGAAATGATTCAAATGATTGAATATTGTAAAATATTAATTTATTCATAACTACACTTCATTCATTTAAACTTATTAACTATTCATTGTAATGATTTGATTCATTATTATCAAAAAATAAGATGAAAAACAAATTAATCAAATTAACATAAAGAATAAAACATAAATTACAATTAACAGAAAATGGAATGATGAAATTTAAATAATAAATGATGGGTTATTCAATGTCTAATTATTAACATATCTCTAAACCATAACATCTACTTCACTCATCAATACTTCATTAATAGGAAAACATGAATATTGTTGTATTTAAATGATGATAAATGAATATTGTAAATCAGCAAAGAATATATCATCACAAATACATATAGAATTAATGAAAGTATAGATAAAATACAGAATAAAACAACACATTGATATTTACCAAATCAAAAGAAATGATTTGAATGGTATTATGTCAATGAATGAAATGAAGAAAGAATAAGAAATAAAAGAAGAAGATGAGATTAAACAAATAATTAAAAGAACTATTACAATGTCAAACACTAATAAATGGTGAAATTTCAATATGAAAATAATGAAATTCAATGACTAATTTCAATGAGAATAAAAAGATATGAAAGTGGAATTAGAAATATAATTAATTTCAATATATCATAATATTACAAATGTATTGAATTTTCATTATTTATTCATTCATCAATGTTTTGTTGAATTATTTTATTCAATATTGAAAATATTTATTTAAAAGAAGAGTGAACAAACATATTGAAAGAAAATGAATTAAGAATTGAATAAATTATCAATTTCTTTTCTAATTGTTATTTCTTCTTGTTCATTTCTATTTATTTATAATTCATTGTGTTTAAATTATGTTATATACAAATATATCATTTTATTTAAATTCATCTGTTGTGTAGTATTTCTTATTCTTCTTTTCTTTATTAAAATCATTATATTTATTCTTTTATTTATTATCATTTTCTTCTTATAAACCATAAAATAATTTGTATTAAATTATCTTATTTGTTTTAATGTGCTGTTAAATATTTCTTAATTCCATCTGGTGTTGGTTCAATGGTGTCTTTGCCTGGTTTCCAATTGAGTGGACAAACTGCTCCATGTTCATCACTGAATTGAATTGCTTTAACTATTCTGATTGTTTCTTCCGTTGATCTTTCAATTCCATCATCATTCATTTGAATGTATCTTACTTTTCCTTTATCATCAATGATGA
>NW_001915650.1:1373-2641 GCF_000208925.1 Entamoeba histolytica HM-1:IMSS
GATAGAAATGCATCTCTTAATATCTGATACTAATGGGAATGTCACTTTTCCTACTCCTCCTTTACTTTTATCTGCTTCACACCATGCTTGATGACAATAAACTGAATCTACACTCACTCCAATAACTTCACAATTGATTTCTTTCAATTGTCCTGCAAGTTCACTATATCCAATCATTTCTGTTGGACAAACAAATGTCCAATCCAATGGATAAAACAACAATACAACATATTTTCCTCTATATTCATTAATATCAATCTCTTTGATTGAACCACATGGACAATATGCTGGTGCTTTAAATTCTGGTGCTTCTTTTCCAATTTGTGCTTTTTCAAATGTGTTTATAAATTTCTTAAATGCTTTTATTCTTGGACAACAACATTCTTTACAACATTCTTTCTCTTGACATTCTTTTTTACAACACTCTTTTTGTTGATTGCAAGACATTTGACTGATTGAATTGATGAGATTGTGGTGATGATGAGATGTTTAAATGACAAATGAACTACCAAAATCATCTTTACTTAACTAAAATAAAAATGTCGTCATCATCACTTCTGCATTATTCTCATAATGGTAATTATTCAATTTTCAAACAACTTATAATGAAAGAACTGGTAAATAGAAAACAAAAATGACGAGATAAAAAGAAGAAAACGGAGATACACACATCCACACATTCTAAATGAATCTAATAAAGAATAAGATGAGGAGAAAGAGAAATGTATTGGCACAAAACATCAATAAGAAATACAAATAGAAACAACAAATAACAACTAGAAATAATAATGATATGAATAAGAATATTGAAAATGACATAATAGAATACATTTCAAATATAAAAACATAAAGAAGAAATAATGATTTACAAATAAATAGAAAATGAATAAAACAAAAGAATATAATAATAAATAATATAAAACAATAAGAAATGTATTATCAACAAATGATAAATGAAAATAAAATAAAAACATAATATAAGAAACATAAAATACAATACTAACAGAAGAAATAGAATACAATGAATAAGAATGAATAATAATTGCAAATAAATGTTAAAAATTAATAAAATTTACATAAATTCAAATATAATAAAAATGAATAACAAATAACAAATAATAAAACAACAAATAAGATAAATAAAAGAAGAATGAATAACGAATGAATAATTACAATACAGAATAAAAGAATAATAAGAATGAAAATAGAGAAAATAACAGAATAAAACATAACAATATAATATTATATTATACAATAAGAAAATTTAA
>NW_001915649.1:0-1235 GCF_000208925.1 Entamoeba histolytica HM-1:IMSS
ATGAAATGGAAATACTAAAGAAATTGTATTAAATGTACACTGAAATGGATTCTACATTTAGAGTTTATTTAAAATCATTTTATTAAAATCAAGAAATATAACAGAATTACAAGAAATAATGAAGTTAAAGTTAAAACAGTATTTTCACGTTGTCTTGTTGATGTTTTAAATAATGAGTCATTTGTTAAATTCCAGTTATACAAAATAATTGAGGATATATTGATACTCAATGAAAGAATAACTTCATTGTATTAATTCATCAAGTTTGATGTGTTAGATAATGTGTTATTGATAGAAAAGAATATTAGATAGTTAGAAATTCATTTTGAACATTATTGTTGAGTGAAATGATATATCAATACAAATATTGATGAAATACATGTTGCTACTATTTACATATTTTATAAAATTAAGATTGAATATCTCTGAATATTTCACATTGAAATTGTTTATTTTTAATAAATTTCATTTATCATTGTTTGAATAAATCTAATTTTACATAAAATAAATATATATTATTTATTATTCAATAACACAACAATGAAATTAAAATATAATTATAAGAAGAATATTTGATAATAAAAGTATTTTATTAATATATAATTTCTTTTATATTTTTGTGTTTGTTATTAATGTATTTTATGTTTTGAATGAATTATGATTAATGACAATGTTTTTATTCATTCTTAATTTATTATTTATTCACTATACGATGTTAAAATAATATTTCTCATTTATATTATAATTAAATTATTTCTTCTTTATTTATTCATTTATTGATGAATTATTTAATTATTGTAATGAATATAACTAAGAATTTCATTTAAAATGAATATGGAATAAAATAAATGAAAATTAATGTTTTATTGACAAATAATAATATTTAAATCAACAAATAAATGGTTTCAATAAAATAAAAATAAATAAATAAAGAAAAAGAAATGAATAAATAAATCTAAAATATCAGATAAATAATATGAAATAAATAAAAAATTAGTTAATTAAGTGGTAATAGAATTTTCATCCATTCTTTCTGAATCAGTGGAGATTAATCCTATCGTTGAACTTATTTTTAAAGAATAATCTCTTTTTAACATATTCTTTAAGATTTTGTATGAGTATGAGAAAATCACTTCTTTCTTTTATTTCTTCCTATTAAAGTTTTCTCAAATTTCTTTCTGGTTTCTTTCTTCTTTTTAACTTTTAGTTTGATTTCTATTTTAATTTAATTTATG
>NW_001915649.1:1335-2656 GCF_000208925.1 Entamoeba histolytica HM-1:IMSS
TGATTAATACTTCCATATTTATTTCTTAATTTCTTTATTATTAAATATCATTTCTTATATTACAATAAGTAATATTCCACCTAATAAATTGATGTACAATTTGCAATATTAACTAATACATTTCATATTCAAAGATACCGTCATAACCAAATAATAACTTAGAGAGAGTTAAAACATCAATTATACTATGGTTTGTGTTGGTGTTTCAGATGTGCTACATTCTATCTCAAGAAGAATAACATAAAAACAAATCAATTATGATTAACCTTCTTTTTAGGTTTTTCATCATGTTGAGAAGTGAGCGAATCAGTTTCTTCAACATGCTTTATTTCTATTGAAATATTGTTTTTACAAGCATGCTCGACTTAAACGATTCATCATTTAAGTTGTTATCTGAGATTTATTTTGATTTTGATGAGTAATATAATATTTCTCATTATTTATATGGTTGTTTTAAGGAGAGGATATCCATAATCTAATGATTATGACTCATCTCCTTTATCTCCGACACCCCTTAAAAACACTATTCCTTGATAATATCATTATATTCAAATGTACATACAACAGTAATAATAATATATGCATATTCTTTAATAAATTATAATTCTTGATAAATAATAAACCCTTAGTAAATAATAATCAATAATATTATTACATAATAACTACTCATAATAAATATTAATAAATAATAACCAGTTTGTATTGAATAGATATTATCTCACCAAAGGCATGTCATGACCAGATGAAAACTGAGATATTCGAAGGATAGAAATATTTTGTGATTGTATATGGTGTCTCTGACATGCCATCTTCGAATCCCTTATCTCAAGAATACCAACAAGAAAAGAAATAAATAACAAATAAATAAGAAAGAATGATTATTTGTTGTATATTTCAAATTAATATTAAATATTAATAAATTAATGAAATGAATAATAATGAGAAATAATGTAATTTAAATAAAATGAAATAAAAAGAATGATAAATAATCAATGTTTCAATGAATAAAATATTATTTAATATTCATATTTCTTACATTAATTAACTATTTCATTAATTATTCATTTTATTTAATTTATTGTTTATTTAAAATATAAACTATCATATTTTATAATAAACTATTCAAAATAAATTTAAATAAAAATTCATTTAATCTATTTAATGTTTTTAATTATTTCATCAAATACACAGTAGAAATACAATCATTACACATAATTATTATCTTTTTAATTATTTCTTCTTTATGATAAATAGTACTGATAAAATATTTTCTAGTTCCTCATGTTCAATAAATTCAATATCTTCTTTTACAGACATAAAT
>NW_001915648.1:0-2658 GCF_000208925.1 Entamoeba histolytica HM-1:IMSS
GAGAAGGAAATGAAAGTACAAAGTTAAATAAAGAATAGAATGATAAACTACAATTAAATATTAAAATATAAAACAGAGAAATAATAATAAACATATAAATATTATGAAATTAATTATATTATTTCATTGTATTTTATGTTAATTATTTTCACTCTTTTATTCTTTATTTTAATTTGATTTGTTTTTCATCTTATTTTTTGATAATAATGAATCAAATCATTAAAAATGAATAATTAATATGTTTAAATGAATAAAATGTAATTGTGAATAAATTAATATTTTACAATATTCAATCATTTGCATAATTTCAAACACGAATTAATTCATTTATCTAATCATTGAATATGAAAATAAACAAATAAAGAACAAGATAGAAGTGACATTAAGAAAGAAATAAAAATGATAAATAACAAATAAATGAATAGAAATGAATGAATAGAAAGGAAATGAGAAGATGATGGAAAGAATGAAATAAGAGAATAAATTAAAAAGAAAAATAAGAACTTAATAATAAATATGAGATGGAATAAAATAAAAAGAAAAACTTAAAAATCAACAACAATGGGAATAACACAATCAACATCAAATAACAAAACAAAAGCCAAAGCAAAAGAAATAATCAAACAACTAGAAGAATGGACAGAAAGAAGAATATCAAATATACTATTTGATTCAGATAAAGATAATTGGAATATATTTACATCAGTATTTAGTCAAATAATAATAAATAAAGAACATATAATAATTATTATTGAAGATACAGAAGGAAATAAATTTGGAGGATATGTTAATGAGAAAATTGATAAAGTTGATAGTTGGATATCTGACTTACATTTATTTGTATTTTCATTAGAATCAAAAGGAAGAATTGAAGGAATGAAGAAATTTGATATTAAACGACCACAACATTCATTTAAATTACATAATAAATCACATAATTGTTTGTTTTCATTTGGACTTGGTGATATTGTTGTTTATAAAGAAAATGATAAAACAAAATCATATTGTTATCAATTTTCATTTGAATATAAAGGAAATGAAAATGCACTTTGTGGAAAAGAACATTTCACACCAAAACGAATTATAGTAATTGAAATGAAATGATTCAATCTTGATTTAATTGAAAATGAACTAAAAAAGAATAAAAACAAATCAATGAAGAATATGAACAACCATTTCGTTCATCTGCAAATGAATGAAATGGTGAATATAAATTAGACATAATTCAATGTTGATTTATTTTATTTCATTTAATGAAATATTCACACCCAATGATGATATTTTTAATAAATAAGAAAAGAAATAAGAATAAAAGAGAAATAAAATGATACAAATGGTTGATATTAATTAATTTAATAATAAATGATTATAATGAATTTCATCATTATTATAAATTAGAGAATTATTGAATAGTTATTATTTCTTGTTTTATTTCTTTTATTTTTTATTCACTTTATTTCCTTTCTTATTTCATTATTAATTTGTTATTCTTTATGATTTTATTTATATGATTTTATCTTCTTGTTATTATTTATATTTATTCTCTTTATCTTCATATTTCATTTAATGTTTATTATCATATTGTATTATTTATTGATGAAATTATATGAATAATTGTTAGTTATTTAATTATTATTTAATGATATTGGATATTATCATTTATTTATTTATTCTTCACAATTAATTGTTCATATTTTCTTATTTTATTGTATTTATTTCATTTTCAATATTAAATATTTATATTAAATATTCATTTGAAGTATTTGTTTTGTTTTAGTTTATATTAAAAGTGTTTAATAAGAAAATTGATTGTTATTGATTGTTCATTATAACTTTTATTTATTTCTTTATTTTTCATTTAATTGATTCAATTAATTAGTTCGGCATCCACACTTCATACATGTGTTTGGTTTACGTAATTTACTATAACATTTTCCACATGCTTTTGCTGGTGTTGCACTTCCAAGTGTTTTTCCACAAATCAAACATTTCGATCCTCCTTTTCTACATGAATGACAAAGAAGTACAACTGATCCACTCTTCAATTCTGATCCACAGAACATACATTGTGTTTTACACCCTGAGCAAACTGACATTGTTTCTTTTCTCTTTCTTTTTCCTTTTTATATTCGTTTTATTTTATCTTTTATATTCTTCTTTTACATTGCTTTTTTGATTTTTTACAGTTGAATGACTCATAAATGAATTAACATTATTCCGAGTGATGTTTAATTGTTATAAACATCATTTATATTCTATTATTACATATTCTAATTTATGAAATGTTTAATTGTATTGTTGTGATGAAATAAATAAATATTAATATGATGTTAATTTAATTAATTTCATATAAAATTTCAATGAAGAATTTCATCTTTGATGTTTATTTTATTATCATTTGTTATTTAATTTCTATTTATTATTATCATTTTTATTGTTTCATTTCTTCTTTTATAATTTGATTTGTTTTATAAATCTTCATTATAATAGATTGAAATTGTTTATGACAAATAAACAAAATGTGAATTAAATAATTGATGAATTAATTATTATTTTAATGTCTTTCTATTATTACAAATAATATCATTATTCATTTCATTCATTGTATTTATAATGTTGAAAATTGAATAATATTTAATGATATTCATTGTAATAACA
>NW_001915647.1:0-2662 GCF_000208925.1 Entamoeba histolytica HM-1:IMSS
TCTTGTTTATTATGTTTGTTGTATATTTTATTATTATTATTTATTTTATGTTGTGTTATTCTTATTTATCTTTCTTATTATGTTTTGTTTATTATTGTTTAAATAAAATAAGAATAAAGAATAAGAAATAAGAAATAATAACATAAATATGTTGATGTATTTTATCATTTCTTTATTTGTTTATTATTCTTATTTCTATTATCTTATTCATTTGATTCATAATGAATTAATTCAATGAAATGATACAAATAATTTGTTTATTCATTTTATTTTATTTCTCTTTCATTCTTATTTCTTTTCTTATTGATTAAAAACACCCTCATTGGGTGTGAAAATTTCATTAAATGAAATAAAATAAATCAACAATGAATTATGTCAATTTTTAATTCACCATTTCATTCATCTGCCAATGAATGAAATGGCTGTTCATATTCTTCATTGATTTGTTTTTATTCTTTTTTAGTTCATTTTCTATTAATCAAGATTGAATCATTTCATTTCAATTACTATGATTCGTTTTGGTGTGAAACGATTTGGATATTGTTTTCCACAAAGTGCATTTGTTATCCTTCATATTCAAATGAATATTGATTACACCATGATTCTGTTGTATAATTTTCTTTATAAACAAGAATATCACCTAATCCAAATTCAAACAAATAATCATGTGATTTATTATATAATTCAAATGCATATTGTGGTTGTTTAATATCAAATTTCATCATTCCTTCAATTCTTCCATTTGATTCTAATGAAAATAAAAATGATTTTGAATCTTTTATCCAATAATCAACTTTATCAATTTTAGAATTAACATATCCTCCAAATTTATTTCCATCTTCATCTTCAATAATAATTATTATATGTTCTTTATTCATTATTCTTTGATCAAATACTGATGTGTTTTTATTCCAATCATCAATATCTGAATCAAATAGTATATTGGATACTTTTCTATTTGTCCATTCTTCTAGTTGTAACATTTCTTCTTTTCTTCTCTCTTCTTCTTCTTTCCTTTTTTTCCTTTCTAAATAATCACTATAATATGTTTGCCATTCTTCTTTCTTCTTATTAAATTCTGTTGTGATTTTATCTCTTTCTTCTGTTTCTCTGAATAATTTGTCTTTCATTATCATTTCTTCAATTGAAATGATTTTATCTATCAATTCATTCCGTGTTTTACTTAATGTTTCTTCATCATTATTACATTCTTCTATGATTCTTGACATTTCTTTCTTCAGTATTTCTATTTGGTTGATTGTTTCTTTTCCTTTCTCTATCACTATTTTTCTTCTTCTTTCTGTTTCATCAAACCTATCAAATATTCCTTCTCCCCTTTTAATTGCTTCTGAATATGCTTCATCTGGTTTTATTTCAAATACTTCATTTTTAATACTTCCTATATAATATTGATAATTCTTAGTAGTATCATCAATTGATTGTTGAATGTTTGGAAGTGTTTCTACAACTTCTTTAATTATTTTGTTATTCTTGTTTATTAACTCTTCCATTTTAATTTGATTTGATGTTTATAAGTTCAAAATATGAATGTTTAAATAGTTAATCCACGTTATTAACATCAAGTCAGGTATTATTATCACCATTCTATTTTAAATAAATGTTATTTTTATCATATTTACAATAACAATAAATATATAATAATATTAATAATATAATAATAATAAAATTATAATATTGTTATTTTCTATAATTAGTTTATTTTATTTTTAGTATTTATTCATTTTTTTTAAAATAACAAAAAATATTGAAAAGAAGAAAATTCAATTTTGTTTTATTTTTATTATTTCATCGTTTGTGATTTGATTTTTCATGTTTTATCAACAATTAATTTTAATCAAATTAAATTAATAAAGATAATAAATGATAAATAAAAAATAAGATAATAAAATAAGAATAAGAAATAAAAGAGAAAAGAAATGAAATAATTATTATAAATATACAAGGAATAAAAGAAATGAAATGAAAATCAAATGATAAAATTACATTAAATAACATAATAGAAGAAATAATCAATGTTTTAATTATTAAAATATTTAATATGAGAAAATATCAATATTGTAAATATTTCTTTTTGTTTATTGAAGATGAAATAATAAATAATTTAATCATCTTGTATTCTTTTATTTTGATTAGTTAACAACATTATCATCATTCATTCTAATTGATAATTCATGAATAAAAATATAACCATTGTCACTAAATAAAAAATAATTGTTTAATGGAAATTAAAAATTATAATAATAAGTATATTTCAAAAGTAGTGTAAAATTATTTATTCATTTTTTTTTAAATTCAATCATAACATTACAAATTTATTTTTATTTAATGATGTTTGAATTTCAAACCAATACTAAAAACCAACTGTCATGTTAAATTATCGATAAATTTATTCGTTTATTTTTATATATTTTCTATTTCCTTTTATTTCAAAAATATATTTTTAATGTAAAATTAAATAAAAACAATAATAATGTTTATGTAACATTCGATATACTTTGTTGTTTTTCATTTAAATAAAATATATTGTGAAGAATATTTAAAAAATGTAGAATTGTAATTATTTATTTCAAATGAAAATGAAATGTTTTTTTAATAATAAATAACTTCAATTCTTCAAATTGATAAATAATTGTTATGTTTA
>NW_001915646.1:0-2665 GCF_000208925.1 Entamoeba histolytica HM-1:IMSS
CAATTTCTTTTATAGCCCCACCTCTCTTAATTCTTTAAGACATTTATATATTGGGATATAATTTTGAAGAGAGTGTTTATATATTTCCCCTTCTTTTTTAGTCACATTAAAGAATTTTTCTATGTCCTTTCCATTTTCATTACAATAATTTACTATTTCTTCATAATGATGAATAAAGTATGTAGTTAATGGTACTTTTTCATCAGGGACATAGTGGAAATTATTCTCCCATCGTATTAAAAATATTTTAATTATTCTTTCTCCATGTTTAATATTATTTGTGACTATTTTTTCTCCATTATAATATCGAAGAATTATATTAAGGTGAAATTCTTCGGCTATACGTTTCATAGTCTTCTTAGTCACAGTATTCCCCTTTAACTTTGTTCTGATTTTATCCATTTCAGTCTTTGTTAAGGTATGACTGTTTTCTAAACAATGAATAAAACAGTTTTCTATTTGTACTATATCCTCTTTACTATAGATTTGATATTTTTTGAGGATATGTTCTAGAGGTGCCCAATGTTCAACCAAATAATAATTAAATAACGCACCTTCTATTCGTTGGCGTTGAGGAGGTTTCAATATTGTTATGATGATTTCATTTACTAATTTTCCAGGAGGGATATTTAATTCATTTTCTCTATCATCATAACTCCTCCAAAATTCTTCTATACCAACATCAAACCCCACACACTGATTAAGAAATTCTTGCGGTTCGATATTTTCTAAGTTAACAATAAAACGCCGCGTTCTTCCACCAAATACTAATTCTACTAGGGGAATTAAGCCATATTCCTTAATTAATTGACTTATTCTATAGGTTTCCCCTAACATACCACGCCATGCTTGCGCAGTATTTTCTAGCCCAAAATCTCTTTTTCTGATGACCGTAAATTCAATCTCATCATCAGTAGTATTTTCTCTTGCTATTTGGAGGAGTTGTATTTCATTTTCTGTAGGTGGTACTCTATCTAGAGTGAGGATATCTAAGGGGGTATAATCCTCTTCATGGTTTATTTCCTCTAGTAGAGCAACAACCTCACCATCAGTTAAGGGCTCCTCCATCATTTGGGCATCATTAGGTGGTTCAATAGGTGGAACAATAGGTGGGGAATTAAAGGGGGTTTCTTCAGGGAGACTCATAGGGGTACTCCTAGAGGGGCTTACAGGGGGATCCATGGGGGGTATAGGTGGGACGTTTTGTGGGGATTGTGTTTTTCTCCCGCTTTCTCTACGATTTCTAACACGATCCCCAATCGTTTCAAAACCATAAGAGTCATGAGAACTAGTTGTTGTTTTTTCTAGCTCCCTATGTCCCTCAGAGAAAGCTACATCATGGGAATTAGTTGATGTTTTTTCTAACTCGCCATGATGTCTCGACCCTAAAGGATTAGAAAAGACGGTTGTTGTTTTTTCCATCTTTTCATAATCCTTTTTACTCATGGTAATTCGTCGTCTTTGAGGTCGACGACGATGATCATCGAGAGTAATGCCATCCTCTATGGCTCGATGATCATTGAGCAGTTGTTGTCGTCTTCTTTGTCGACGACGTTCCTGCTCTTTTCTTTTAATATTAAAAATATTATTTTTGTTTTGTCTATAGGACATTAAAACTGAATGAATATTTTATTTTTCTTTTTAAAAAATTAAATCAATAAATTACAAAAAGTGTAACAAATTTAATATATTCAAAAAGTGGAAGAGGTGCCAAAATATCTTTTATTACTTCAAAAATATTTATAATAAGAAAAATTATGAAAATAACGAAGATATAATACTTCAAAAATACGTATGAAATGAAAAATATACGAAAAGAGATGAAAATAACGAAGATATAATACTTCAAAATATCTTCATTATGAATTTTACGAAAATAACGAAGATATAATACTTCAAAATAAGAAAATATCTAAGAATAGTTCAAAAATATCCAACAATCGTTCATTTTAAATGGAATACCTCAAAATATCTGTATCTGTTCTAAAAATATCTGTATCTATTCTAAAAATATAAATATAAATCTATTTATAGAAAAATGGTATTTTAAAAACAATAATAAAAAAAATAAAAATGTTATATAAAACAATAGTAATAAAAAATGTTATTTATCCCAAAAGGACCAGATTTTCCCACTGTGTATATATGATGTATCACACTATTGTCAAATTGTACCATAGAAAAATATTATAAAAAGATATAATTATAATTCAATAAATTTAAATTTAAATTTAAATAAAATGAATAAAAATATTTAAATAGAAAATAAATAAAATAGTTAATTAATAAATGTTAATAGATTTTTCATATATTCTTCCTAGTTTAGCGGAGAATATTCCCATCTATTAACTGTTTAAAAAACAGTAATCTTTTTCTTTAACTTATCATTTATGTTTTTCTTGCAAAATGAGGAAAGCACTTCTTTGTTTTATTTTTTCCTATTAATGTCTTCTCATCCTTCTTCTGCTTAATTCTTCTTTTTAACCTTTTGTTTATTTTCTGTCTTAATTTTAAACATTTTCTTTTTCCTTTTTTCTTAATTTTATGAATGAGAGAAGAGAGTATTTCATTAACATCTTATTATTATGTTTAATTTTCTTTTAGTCTTACCCACACTTTAGTACTTCATTTCCCTTGGTTAATACATCCAATATATATTTTATAA
>NW_001915645.1:0-2688 GCF_000208925.1 Entamoeba histolytica HM-1:IMSS
TTTTTTTATAAAGTATAAACAAGTCATTAATTATTTATAAGAATATGTCTATGATAATAATCACCTTCAATAAATGTTAGTAAACTATGAAGTGTATTTCAATTGTTTTTTAGTTATTGTTTATTTTTTGTTTTTTCAAACTTTTTTTTTAAAAATTGTTTATCTTTTTGGTTGTTGTTCTTCTAAATAATACTAAATTTCATGTATTATTCATATACGTTTGAATGACTTTTTGATAGAATTTCAGTTTCATGTATGTTTACAATTATGTTTTGTTTCATTAATTGAATCTCATTCTTCATATAAAACATGGTTAATGATTCTAAAACTGTGTGAGTGTAACTCATTGATTATTTCATAATTTTCTTGATATTTCATGTTATTTTGTGTAATTAAAAATTATTTCAATTAAATATGATTGTTAAATGATTATTTTTAATGATTCTATATATCATAATTCACATATGAAAGAATAAGAATAATATCATAAAGTCAATTTATATTTGAAAAGAAATAATAATTCTATTTTGTGTTACATTTTCCTTTTTAATTTTTAGTTCAATACAAAAGAAATTGTAAATAGATTTTATTTGTTGACTCTATATTGCTGAATTTCATTACTTTGATTATAAATAATACAAGTTGTTATTAAATATAATGAATATATAATAGACACTGAATATAAATAATTGTTAAATCATTTGTTTATAATTATTATATAATGATTAAAATAATTTACACTTAATATTAATTCACATACATTTATTCAATTTTTGTTCTATCATCTTTATCAAACGTATTTCAAATGCTTCATTCAGTCTTTAATCATTTGTTCAATCTAATCTTCTTTTATTATTGTTTTTATTACCCAATATTTTAAACTATTCTTAATATTTCTTTCATTCTTCTTTAACTATTCTTAATATTACCATTTAGAAGTGTATATCCATCAAAATGATATATGTTAATTGAATATTAGCTAAGGTTAATGTTGTATAATTATAAAAACAATTTAATATAATTGCTTGAGTATTGTTTTGACATTAAATTGTGCTAATGATGTAAATAATAATTCTAACTTTAACATTCAATTCGGTTAACTTCTATTGTTATTTTATTTAATTATTTATCATAATTTGTATATCTTACATTATTTCTTTTTCTTTTCAATATGCTGAATGTGTCATTGTGTACTATATTATTTATTCTTCAATCATCATTTTTATTATAAATACGAAATGATTCAATATTATAAAATATTATTCTTGGATCATGAATTAATTGAAATGTATTAAAATGAAATTTATTCTATATTTCATTCTATCAACCTATCTTTATTATTATCCTTATTGTATTTCCATTCTGTTATTTCATTTTCAAATAACTATATAATTAATAGTATTTCTCTTTCATCTTATTCTTCATTATTCTTATTCTTTCATAATTTCACAACTTTGTTTCTTAATTTATTTATTCTTTTTAGTGTTGATTGAAAATTACATCATTATTTGATATGATTTATTTATAATTATCATTTATTTCATTGAATATCACATCATTTTTATCATTTCTTATTCTTTGTTATTTGTTATATATTCATATTTCATAATGTTAATTGATTTTGAATGAATGACATAATAAAAAACATATTGAATAGTATGATAAGAATAAAAGAAATAAGAAAAAGATAGAATAAAGAAAATAATAGAATCATACACGATGAAATATAAAATAAATATAAACGAAATGAAAATATAAAAACAATAAATGATTAATAAGAAATAATAAAATAAAGAATAAAAATACATGAATAATAAAATGACAAGTTTAACATTTAAAATAATAAAACACCAAATGATAAAAATGATAGAAACAAATATAAGATAATATAAGTGTTAATAAAGAAGAAATGAAACAAATAAACATAAAAGAAAATAAGAAATAAATGAAAGAAAAAATACAAAACAAAAAAGATATGACATGAATAATATAAGAAGATAATAAATAAGATATAATAAATAGAAATCATATAAATCAAGAATAAAAGAATAAGAAATAAAGAAATGAATAAAATGATAAAAAGAAATATAAGAAAATAATTAAACAAGAAATAATAGAAATATATCAAAAGAAAGAATAAATAAAAGAATAAAATGACAAATGTATTTTATTTCTATTTCAACATAAATTGTATTTGATTTAATGTGATTTTATTTTATTTATTATAAATAAAAGAATTTCATAGTATTTAATGTGAATTAATATTCTAATCAATTTAAATGAAAATCAAATGAATATAATACAAGATGATAAAGACGAAACAATTGAATAAATAAGAAATAAGAAATACAAAGAGTGATATGATAAAGAATAAATGAAAGTATAAAAATTAAATGAATATTATTCATAGCATTATTTTATTTTTATTAATTATTTCATATTCAAATCTATAATTATAAATTTATTATATTTCATTCATCATTTATTCATTCATATTAGTTATTATCATTCAGTTGTTTCAATGATTATTTTATTAACATTTATATTCATAATTTGTGTGAGTTAATATATTTTTGTTATTTTATTTTTATTTATTTGTTTATTTCTTATTTGAATATTTTATCTTTTGTTTCTTATTTTATTGATTATTATTTTGTGAATGAATGGTTATGTTTGATTATATTTTAT
>NW_001915644.1:0-2693 GCF_000208925.1 Entamoeba histolytica HM-1:IMSS
TTCATACAAAATGACTACAACTGATAATAAAATATAAACATAAATATATACAGATTGTATATTTATCATACTTTTTATTTTTATTTTTTATTTATTTTATGAGCAAAATATAATAAATGAAAAAATCTAATGATGCAAATTATTTTGCATCTTTTTTCATTTTTGTAAATTATTTAGATACATTATTTCTTTGCTTATTTTGGTTCACAATAAAACAGTTAATAAAATGTTGAAAATAAAATGTGATATTTATTACAGTATTTGTATTTTTGTAGTTAATTAATATATTACTTATTATTTTATTAATTTGTTAAAAAAAAAACAAAAATTCATTAACTTAGATAAAGAGAATGAGTGTCAATAAAAAATCAAAATAAATTTAATTAGACTCTTTTATTTTACTTTTTATTTTTATCACTAGCTTTAATAATAAAACTATAATGCAATAACAATAATTGATAATAAGAAACAATAGAATTAGATAATAATTTATTTTCATTTATAATATTAATAATTTATATGTGTACTAAGTCTACATCTATTTTGTTTATTATTTTTATTTGTTTACAATGCATAATTGTATCAAAATAACATATTATATATTATTTATAACTATTTTCATTTCAATTTCAATATAAAAAGTACTAAAAAAACAACAATAAAATAATTCATAGACTACGTCCAAGAAAATAAATATATGAAATACTGATATTGATCATATTTTAAAAGAATAAACAAATATATAATGAGAAGGAGAGAAAATGAGATTTATATAAAAAAGTAAGTTAGGAATAATTATTGTATAATATGGGAAAGACAAGAGTGTAAATAAAAATAAGAGATAAATAACAAAAAATATAGGAAAAAAAATATAAAAAAGATAATTAGAAAGGAAAAACAAAAAACAAAAAAGTTTGAAAAACTGAAGTGGAATGAAATTTTTATTATACAGAATAGTAAAATAAACTCAAAAGTATAATAAATAAATAGTACGTTATAATAATTATATTTTGGCTCTTTAATCTTTAAAAATTGGATTTGACTTTGTGTATGTTCCTATAGCTTCGTTGTAAGTAAATTTTAATGAATTATGTTGTTCATTTTTATTTGTAGTATTTATAGGAGGTAATTCTTCTAACCTCCGTTCTTTTTCAATTTTTTTCATTTCTTCTTGGTGTATTTTTTTCTCGTCATCCAAAGCCTTTTTAGTTATTTCGATAAACTCGTTTTGATTATTATTTTCATTCCCATCTGTTTTATCTTCAAAAATCATTTTATCAATACTGTTAAAAGATAATTCTGGATTTTTGAAAGAAATGTCAATAGGTTCATTGTCAGTAGTACCATCATCTTGAGATTTAGTTTGTGACTCTTGAATGTCAGGGAGGTTAACTAATGCAATGATTGGTGTAGTTTTTGATAATTTTTGTTGGTTTTGAAGTTCTACAAAATCAAAAGTACTTCTTGGCTGTTTTAGTAATTGAATTTTATTTGAATTTAAAGAATCATACTGAGAAGACCTGGTAGTTATAATATCTTTAGGTGAAGTTGTATTAAAATTTTGATGAAGGTTTTGAGAAAGACTAATAGTGGATTGATCATCTTTTGAAGGAAAACTTTTATCAATAATTAATTTTTGTGAATTTAATTGATTTTGTTGTTGGTTAATTTGTTGTTTTTTAGTTATTCTATCAAATACATCAATTTTTTTAGGTCCATCAACAACATTTGGTTTAAATAATTTGTCAGTTAATTTACTTGTTTTCTTTCTTTGACTTCTTATATTTTGTTCAGAAAATAATTTTGATTGTTGTTCAGAAGAGAATAAATAAGTTCTTCTTTTATTTAATTTTTCATCAACGTCATTTGGAAATATTAATGGATAATTTGAAATACAAAATGAAATAAAGTCAATACAAATTGTATAGTCATTTGTAAAGTCATAAGTATTTGATATTTGTTCTGGTTCATTTAATGTCATTAAATTAGTTGAAAGACAAATTGAAAGATTTTTTGAATTCATTGAATTTAAATCAGAAAATGAAATAATTTTATATGATAATTTCATTAACTCTTTAAATATTGTTTGATGTTCAATAGGAAGAAGTGATAAAATATTTTGAATAGTTTGAATTATTTTTAATTCAGGAATACTTTCATTTTTATTTATTTTACTCCATTCAAAAAATATTTGTTGAGTTATTTCATTATCAATAATATGAACTGGTAAATTTCTAAGAAATTTCTTTAAGACATTTGCGATAACATCAACTGGAATATCTTCAAAATTTGTTACACTCATTCTCATATATATTTCTTCAACTTTCCTTATTGATGCATTTTGACTTTCACGAAATATCCCTTTACAATAACACCCTTTTTCATACATACAATGAAACATTTTTTCAACTGCTTTTGGTAATTGGTTTGGTTCTCTTTTTTCATCATTTAATATTTCTTTAATTGTTCTTCCTGTATATGGAATAACTTCTTCTTGCTTATTTATTAAAATATTTTTCTATTTAATATGAATTTTTTTACTGAATTAAATTATTAAATTTAAACTAAAATATAAACAAACTTCTTGAAGTTGTTTTTCAATTTCATCTACAAATAATGTCTCTACAAAATATGAATTGCCAATTGAATAAAGAATTTCAAATGACTTAAATAAATTAAGATAATAATTAGGA
>NW_001915643.1:0-2697 GCF_000208925.1 Entamoeba histolytica HM-1:IMSS
TTTTCTTTCTTTTTCTGGTTCATTTATTATTTTAGCCATTTTACATCTTTTTTGTAATTCTTTGATTGGATTTCTGCTTTTGATTTCTGTTTCGATTGCTTGGATGTCTTCTTCTTTCCATCCTTTTGGTCTTTCTTTAAATTCTTCTTGCATTTTTTTCAATTATCTTTTTCTTTCTAATTGAATATACTTCTTGGAGGATATCATACCATCTTTTCCTTTTACCTTCATACTTTTTGAGTATTTCTTCATATTCTCCTTTTTCCCACTTACTTGTTATTCCTTTTATTCTTTCATGTATCTCTTTTATTGTTATTCATTTATATTTGTTATGGGTGTAATCTTTATTATTATTGTATTTACCTTATTTCTTATTTATTTTTCTTTGTGTCTTTGTTGTTTTTAACCCTTTTTCCTTGGTATATTTTTTACCATCATTACCACAATTATTAAAAAAAAATTTGATTGTTAATGAAATTAAAAAAAAAGTAAAAAATGAAAAATACACCAAAGATTAAAAAAAAAAACAACGAAAAATGGAATAAACAAAAAAAAGGTCAATTATTAGATATATCCTCAATTGGATTTTCTTCATACTGAGAAGTGTTTATTTCAGTTTCTTCAATATGCTCTATTGGTGTAATAGAGTTCATTTCTAGCATGCTCGCATGAGATTGTTCTTCTTCTATTGTGCTGCCAGAATTTCCTGTATAAAACATTAAGTCTTTCATATTTTTTATAATTATTGTTCGTAGGATTTTGGAAAAGTCTAATTGTAATTTCAGTGTTTTTAATCTTCTTACTGATTCTTTATGTATTAATTAATTTATTGATAATATAATAGGTATTATTTCTACATATATTATTTCTCTATTGTTTCTTAATTTCTCTTGTAATTCTTTGTATTTATTTATTTTATGAATGTAATTTAATTCTAAATTATTATCTTGACATATAGCAACATCTATAATATATCCTTTCTTTTCTTTCATATTTTGATATTATATATCTTATCTTCTCACATTGAAAGAATGGTCACTAACCAATATATCTTTATTGTAAGTTATAATCATTTTATCATTATTAATACATTTTGGAGGATTATTAAAGTCAATTGCATCAAATTCATTAAAATGGGTAATTAATATATGTTTAAATATTTGTATACATAATCATGTTTTGATATTTGATTCTTCTTCATTACAGGACATCCTAACAATATATGACTAATAGATGCAATTGTGTTAGGGCAATGTTTACAATATTTTAAATCATCATTTTGGAGTATTTTTGATTTAATACTTCCTGTCATACTTACTCCTTCTTGCATCTTTACTACTTGGAGGAATGCATTTCTTTTTATATTCAATGACCTCCATGTGGCTACTGTTAATTTCTTATCATTGAAAGTACCATTTGCACATCTTATATATTCACAACATTTCTTTTCTTTCCATTTATTTAAATGTCTTTCATTTAATTCATTATTTACCCATTCAAATATTTCATTTACATTGTGCTTTCTTTCATTTATTTCTATTACGTTCATTAATTCATTAAAATTAATCTTCTTACCAAATGTTTTCTTCATTCTTTTAATTATTCAATTTGGATTTTCTTTTATTGCATCTATCATTTCTCCTATTCCTGTGTTTGATTTCCACTTATATTTTAAATATATTCTTAATAATTCTTTACCACATTCATCTCTTGCTGACATTAATCCAATTCCCAATTCATTTATTTTAACATATAATCTACTTTTTGGGAATATTTCTACTATATAATTGGAGTTGTATCAATGATTTTCTGATTTGTTTATCTATCTTCTCCAATTCTCCTAGTTTCCATGTGACAATACAAAACCCATATCTTAATTTGGAGATTATATCACTATTAATCTTTCTTATTGTATTGAGGCTGCTATATTTCATAATATTTAATGATGATAAAATAGAAGATACATCATTTAATATTCTTGTACAATATTTATTGATATTTACTTTATCTTATATTTCAATACCAAGATGTTTATAAGGATTATCATTAGTTACTCTTGGTAATTCAGCTAATTCACCATTTATTTGATTATTAATATTAGTCATTATCCTATTCTTTTCTACATTAATTTTAAATCCTAATGCATTAAATATTAGATTAGTTAATTTGGGTACTTTTCAATTTCAAAGAAGTAATAAAAGAAAAAAAAGAATAAAAAAAAAATAAAAAAAAAATAATAACAAAAATGGAAAAAAAAATAAATTTATACAACATTATAAAGTTATCGACATATATACTAATACACTTATACACTTATACACTTATACTCTTCCCCTTTTATACCTTTATACTATTCTATTCCTCTTATACTCTTATCCTATTCTAAAAATACGCCCCCCGTGGGGCTCGAACCCACGACCGCGCGGTTAAGAGCCGCGCGCTCTACCGACTGAGCTAGGAAGGCTTACAGATTATTCCTATTCTCGACTTGTAGACTATGACTATGACCTTTTTATTTCTCCTTATTCTCTTTCTATATTTATATCTATTTATACCTTTTTCTATCCTCTGTTCCTATCACTTCTTTTTATTCCTTTTATCTTACTTATTATATTCATCATCTATCCCCTTTTAGACTTTTATTCTATTTAGACTTTTTCTTTTAGGTATATATATAGGTAGGTAGGCACTTAGGTA
>NW_001915642.1:0-2704 GCF_000208925.1 Entamoeba histolytica HM-1:IMSS
TCCCATTACAAGAACATCTACTCCATGATCCATTAATTCTCCAAGTGGAGAACCACTTCCAGTTTTTCGTGCTTGTTTACCATCAAGAGTATCAAATAATACATACATGTAAAACAAAAGACCATTAATAAGATGTGTAAATGATCCAAATACATTACTTAAATAAACAGTAAATAATGCTAATACAATAAATATTCCACCACTTGTTGTAATTACATTTGGTGCAATCCATTTTGGTACTAAATGATTCATAACTGGACTAATAATAAAATCTTGATAAAAGTATTTCCCTACAATAGAATTATCAATAGCTTGATATTTATAATCCTTTAATGTTTCAAGTGATTTCTCGGGAAAGAATGGACATTTTAAACTAAAGTCATGTACAAAATTTAATAAATAATTCATTTCTTTTTATTCTTTTTTAGTTCATCCAATTTTAATATGAATGAAACAGGACTTTTTCAACATGCCTTTGTTGTTTATGGAGGTTTTTATTTTTCAATTTAATAATTATTTATTCTAATTATTATTATTTTAATTGATACATTTTGGTTTTTATTTGAAACTATTTTATTTATTAATTTGATTGTTTTTTAATTCTTGTTTAAAAAAAAATTCATGATATTAGAATAATTATTTGTTGTTTCTCATTTCTTTCTAGAGTTTTGTGTTAAATTTATTTTGTACCTCATTTTATATTCATTAAACAAACTTAAAAATTAGATAATGAAATGTTAATAAAACTGTTATTTATTCATTAATGAATATTAATCACATAATACGTCATTAAAATGAGTAATTTATTTGTTTTATTTATTATTTAGTTTTTCTTTTTGTTTAAGTGGACACTTAAAAAGATGGAATGAGTCAAAAAGAGTAGATAAAACTACTACAATTAAAGCATGGAAGTCCATCAATATTAAAAAGAATGCATTTCTCCAATTAACTAAAATGCAAGATGGAGCAATATTTTGTGGGTATAGAAAAACAAAAATAATGAAAAATGAAAGATTGAAATACTGCACACTTTGTAAAGACAAGATAGCAACAGTAGAACACATTCTACTATCTTGTATTTATCATAAAAAATCACAAATAGAAAAACATGACAATATTGGCATTATAATATTGGAGGGATTAATAAGAAAATATACAGGAAATAATCAATATAAAAAACCCCTATATGAAACAATGTTCCAATATAAAGAAATTACAATGATATGGAACAAACAAATAATGCCTAAAAGTGATGGACAATATCACAAAAGACCAGACATATATGTATTAGATAAAAAGAATAAAACTGTTCTATTATTTGATAAGACTATTGTTGCTGATCACAATATTAATGGAGCCTATTGGAAGAAAAGAAATATGTATAAGGAATTAAAGAATATTCTAATGAAAATAGAGAAAATAAAAGATGTCAAAATAATTCCAGTAGTAATCTCAATAAATGGATTAATGAATAAAGAAAGTAATAAATTAATTAAAGAATTAAAAATTGACATTGACATCGAGAAAGAAATTAAAAACCTTGTCATAAAAAACATGATGAATGTCATTGAATACTGCTTTTATCACAACTAAACATACTCTGTAGAGATACTAGAAGATTTATTGATTGGATTACTCTCATCCAATAAGGGAACAATAGAAACCAGTTCTATTAATACTTATTTAATTGACTTTTATTGTTTTTTCGTTCTTCTTTCATTTTATCTTCTTCTTGAATTTTATTTAAATAACATCTTTCTTTATTTCCTTCTTTTATGAATGAATATTTCATTATTATATTATTATGTATAGTTTCATTTATTATTAATATCATCATTTATATCTTTTTCTTTTCTTATTATTATTTCATATTATTTTATTTCATTCTTTATATTATTATTAATTATATTTATTATTAAATTACTTCATCATATTCAATTATTATTTGATTTTTCATTATTTGATTTTGTATTCATATTTGTGTGTTGTTTCTTATTTTCATTATTCATTTCTTAACAAACATAAAGAAATAAATAATATTGATAAAACACATGAAAATTCAAATCACAAAAGATGAAATAATAAAAATAAAACAGAATTGAATCTTCTTCTCTTCAATTTTTTTTGTTAATTTTAAAAAAAAATGAAAAAATATTAAAAATAAAATAAACTAATTATAGAAAATAACAATATTATAATTTTATTATTATTATATTATTAATATTATTATATAATTATTGTTATTGTAAAAATAAAATGAATGATGTTTGTTAAAATATAATGATGTTAAAAATAACATTTGATTTGATGTTAATAACGTGGATTAACTATTTAAACATTCATATTTTGAACTTATAAACATCAATTTAAATTAAAATGGAAGAGTTAATAAACAAGAATAACCAATTAATTAAAGAAGTAGTAGAAACACTTCCAAATATTCAACAATCAATTGATGATACTACTAAGAATTATCAATATTATATAGGAAGTATTAAAAATGAAGTATTTAAAATAAAAGAGAATGAAACATATGAACAGGCAATTAAAAGAGGAGAAGGAATATTTGATAGGATTGATGAAACAGAAAGAAGAAGAAAACTAGTGATAGAAAAAAGTCAAGAAACAATCAACAAAATAGAAATAATGAAGAATAAAATGACAAGAATCATAGAAGAATGTAATAATGATGAAGAAACACTAA
>NW_001915641.1:0-2728 GCF_000208925.1 Entamoeba histolytica HM-1:IMSS
CATCGTTATAATTATGTGTAAAATTTTAATCATTAATAATTTGAGATGGGTACGAAAATTAGCAAAGAAAAAATGCATCTAAATAATTTACAAAAAAGAAAAAAGATGCAAAATAATTTGCATAAATAGAATATTCCATTTATTATATTTTGCTCCTAAAATAAAAATAAAAAAATAAAAAATATGATAAATACAGAATATGTAAATATTTATGTTTATATTTTATTATCAATTGTATTCATTTTGTATGAAATATTAATGAAATAAATGATTTGATTATTCATATTTAATTATTTTTATTATTTATATTCTTTTATTTATATGTTATTTATCTATCTTATTTTTATATTTATTTCTCTGTTTATATTATTTATATCATTGTATTCTTCTTATTATCTATATATTATTATATTATTATATTCTTATTTTATGTTTTTTCTATTTATATTATTTAGATTTTCTTATTGTTATTCTTTTCTATTTAGTTGTATTTTATTATTTGTTTATTCATCCTTATCATTTTTATATTATTATCATTTATATCTATTTTCATTTTATATTTATTCTGTTTTTATTTGTATTAATATTAATTTTATCTTTTATATTTTGATTTTATTATTATATCATTGACTATCATTTCTATATTTATTTATCATTTATTCTTATTATTCTTTTGTTTTTATATTCTATATCATATATTCATATCATTTTCATTTATATTTTATCACTTATTATATGTTATAATAACATAACACATATGATTGATTATATAATAAACATCATAATGAAATTATACATATAAATAATAAACATAAAAAAGAGTAAAATATTTTTCATTAATAAAATAATGTTAATCATTTTACATCATTAAATTAGACACTTTTATTGAATATTTCTAATTTTTACATTAAAAATACACTTTTTATTTCTTCTTTTCTTCTTTTATCATCTCTTTGTGATTTATTATTTTTATATTCTTCTTCTACTTTATTTTTATTCTTTTATATATTTATATTCTTTTTATATTATTTGGTTTTCATTGTTTTTCTATTTCTTTCTTCTATTATTTATCAATTTTATATTCATTTATTCATTCTTTTTATTTCTTTTTTATTAATTCTTGAGTATTGTATATTTCTTTATTATTTCATTTGTGTATTATCAAAATATATGTTTTATTGATTTTATGTTGAATAAAATATTAAATATAATCAATATTTTCATTCTTAATTATTCATTATTTATTATTAAATGTTGTGTATATTTATTATATTAAATTAATATGATGAATGAATATCAATATTATTGTTTATTTGATTTTAAAAAATAATAAATGAATATGAAATAATGAAGACAATGAAATGATAATGAAATAGAATAATCTAATATTGAACAAATCAAATAAAGAATATATTGAATATATCATTATTGTTACATTATTATTTATTATTTCAATTATTAAATATTAATAAATTATTATTCATGAATATTTAATTGATTGATATTTTACAATTTCATTTTCATTTTATTTAATAAATGAAATATAAATAATAAATGAATGAATAATTTAATATATGAAATAATAAAAAGAAAGATAAATAATAAAGAAATATGATGTATTTAATATATAATATAATTTATTATCAAATATAATAATATCAAATGATGAATTATTTTTATTTCAAAATATTTTGCATCCATAAAAATGTTGCTAAATATTTTGCATCATTAAATTTTGCATCATTAAATTTTGCACTTTTTTTATTTGTTTCAATAAAATTTGCATCCTTTATTTTTTCATTCTTTTCTTCTTTTATCATCTCTTTTGTTTTATTACACTTTATCTTCTTTCTTTTTATCTTCTTTATTTTCTACTTTTATTTTTTCTTCATCTTCTTCTACTTTTTACTTTCTTTTTATTCTTTTATATCATTCATTCTCTTCTTTTTCAATTATTTGCTTTTTTTCGTTGCCAATTTATTATATCACAATTTAACTGAAATTAACTGATATTATGATTAATTCATATGTATTTATAAATACAATACTCTCATTTGAAAGTTAATCATTTTTGATTGTATTTAAATTTTGATAACATTTAATAAGAAATAAATAAAAAAAGAGAAAATAAAATGGTCACAGCGGGGATTGATCGAACCCACGACCCTCACATTTCTCTTTCCTATAAGTACGATGTACTACAAACTGTGCTACAGGACCTTCTTGCTTTTTTCTTCTTCTTTTTATTCTTTTTGTTTTTATTCTTCTATTCTATTATTTTGTTTTGACTCTGAATCAAACTTGAAAAGTCAGAACCATTACACATTCTTTATCACAAACTCATGCCTCATTTCTCAATCTTATTATCTTATTATGATTTGCATCTGAATAGGAAATGCGTTGGTTATTATTTCAATGAATGTAATGAGGTATTGTAGTTGACATTGTTTGTTGTAATATAAGAATTGATATTGATTAATATGAAACTAGAAATGTATAAATAATATTATCAAATGAAAATGATATATTTGATGTGATTAATACTAAATGAATTTAGATATAATACTTTAGTGATATTAGTATGTTCATTCACCATAAAATAAGAAAATTAAAAATTAAGTTCTTTAAAATTAAAATGAAAACCAAAGAAGAAAATAAAAAGAAGAATGAAAAGACGATAGTAGAAAAGAAATAAAAGAGAAGAAAAGTTTTTTTTTCACAAGTCAAG
>NW_001915640.1:0-2731 GCF_000208925.1 Entamoeba histolytica HM-1:IMSS
TAATTTTTCTTATTTTATGAAAGAGAGAAGAAAGCATTTCATTCCCACTATATTTTTATGAATAAAATCTTTTAGTATTAACCACACCTTAGCAAATCATTTCCCTTGGTTAATATCTCCATATATTTTAGAATTTCTTTATTAATAAATACCAA
The DNA here is from genome assembly GCF_000208925.1 of Entamoeba histolytica HM-1:IMSS. NCBI lineage: Eukaryota > Evosea > Mastigamoebida > Endamoebidae > Entamoeba > Entamoeba histolytica. The sequence continues at coordinate 156 of NW_001915640.1, forward strand.
TTCTTAAATTACAATAAGTAATATAACACCGTAATAAATTGATGCACCATTTGCAATATTAACTAATACATTTCTAAATTGAATACACCATCATAACCAGATAATAAATGGGAGTGTCAACGCTTGAATTGTACTAGGGGTTGCGTGGTGTTTCATACGTGACACCTTCTATCTCAAGAATAATAAATAACAAATAAATTACAAACAAATAAAATAAATAAGAAAGAATCATTGTTGTATTTTCAAATTAATTAATAATCAATATTAACAAACTCATGAAATAAAAGAATGATAAATAATTAATATTTCAATGAATAAACTATTATTTAACTTTCTGATTTCTTATATTAATTAATTATTTCATTTATTATTCATTCTATTGAAATTATTGTTTATATAAAACATAAACTATCATATTTTATATTAAATTATTGAAAACAAATTTAAATAAAAACTCATTTAATTTATTTAATGATTTTAAATTATTTCATCAATTTGTAATGTAAAAATAGAATCATATCATCTTTCTGATAAATTTTAATCATTATACATACTTATTATCTTTTAATTATTTCTTCTTTATGATGAATATCGCTGACAATTTATTTTCTAGTTCTTCTTAGTCAATAAATTCAATATCTTCTTTTACAAACACAAACAACTTGGTAATTTTGTATTTTTATTTCTTTCACTTCTTTCTTGTTCTTGTTGATTTTTTTTAGGGAGAATAATTTATTTAATTTCGGTTCTTTCAATTTCCAAATCACAATAGTTAATTTTTTTCTATGTATTTCATTCTTTTATTTCTTTGAAATTTTTTATTTTTATTTATTTGGTTATTATTTTCTTGTTTAATGTTTTGTTCTTTTTTTATCTCTTTCTTCGGTATTATTATGATAATCAATATCTCTTTTTCATCTTCTTCTACACTAATTAGTGTTAATGATTTTATCATTATCAACATCCTTACAATTCCATTTTATCTTTGTGTATTATCATAATAAGATGAACTTTTGATTCATTAAATTACATTGGAAATGAATATTTTCCAGTTATACTAATAAAAAATTCCAATAATTTTTGTTGTTATTTATATACTTTTGTTTTCTTCTTTTCTTCATGAACTTCTTTATGGATAGAACAATAACATTTAATCAATACGATACAAACATGTCTCTAAGTATTTGATATTGGAAAAACATCCCATATTATTTTATTCATTGGTTTATTATTTTATGAAAACCTTGATTGAAGTTCAAAACATTATTAATTATTTAAAGTTCTTTTATATATATATGTAACTATTTATTCATATATTTCTTTTCCATTCTTTCTGTGTCTTGTAATACATATATACATATATCAATAATAAATATATCTCATTTATCGACATATCCATATAACCCTTTTATTTCTTTAGTTTCTGATTTTGTGTCATTATTTTGAAAATATTCTTTTTCTTTTTGAATTTATAAAATGTATTTACCATCACTTATATTTCAAAGGATAAGTAATTTAATTTGTTTAATATTCAGTGATTGTTGATAGTCATTTAAATAACAATTAAACAATACAATTATTTATCAATTTGAAGAATGTTATTTATTTATTATTATTAAAAATATTTCATTTTCATTTGAAATAAATAACTTCATTTCTTCACTTTTAAAATATTTATCATATTATATTTTATTTAAATGAAAAACAACAAAGTACTTTAAAAAAAATATTTTATCGAATTCTACATAACCATTATTTAATTACTTTATTTTAAGATAATTTTCTATTATTATTGTTTTTATTTAATTTTACATAAAAAATGTATTTTTGAAATAAAAAGAATATGAACATATTTAAAAATAAAAGAATAAATTTATCGATAATTTAACATGACAGTTTGTTTTTTAGTATTGGTTTGAAATTCAAACATCATTAAATAAAAATAAATTTGTAATGTTATGATTGAATTTAAAAAAAAAAAAATGAATAAATAATTTTACATATTTTTAAAATATATTTATTATTATAATTGTTAATTTACATTAAACAATTATTTATTTAGTCACAATGATTATATTTTTATTCATGGATTATTAATTAGAATGAATGATGATAATGTTGGTAAATAATCAAAATAAAAGAATGAAATATAATTAAATTATTTATTATTTCATCTTCAATAAACAAAAAGAAATATTAACAATATTAATATTTTCTCATATTAATTATTTTACTAATTAAAACATTGATTATTTCTTCTAATACGTTATTTAATGTAATTTATTTTGATTTTTTATTTGATTTCTTTTATTTATTGTGTATTTATAATAATTATTTCATTTCTTTTCTCTTTTATTTCTTATTCTTATTTTATTATCTTATTTTTATTTATCATTTATTATCTTTATTAATTTAATTTGATTAGAATTATTGTTGTAAAAACAAAGTAATGATATAAATAATAAAATACAACAATCAATAAATAAAAAACAAAGATAAATAATTAATATTATTTATTTTCTATTATTCTTTATTTAAATGAGAATAATCATTTCTTTATACTTTATTATTGTTTA
>NW_001915639.1:0-2733 GCF_000208925.1 Entamoeba histolytica HM-1:IMSS
AATAAACTAGTAATAATAAGGACACAAAGAAGGATTCCCATAATAATATAAGTTACATAATCCTTAATTGATTGATTATCATTATTTGAATTAGAAACAGAAATTGATATTTGGTAATCACTTTCATTTGTTACTGTGATATTAAAATAAAATGTTTCATCTTTAGATGCAAAAATCTGAATCAATGGACTGTCATCACATCGTGTTTTAGTATCAATTGTTTGTAATTCATTAGATAATCCATTTTCATTACAAGTATTATCGATAGTAACATGAACTTGAGTATCACTAAGAGTACAAACAAGAAGTGACAGGGTTTGTTCAGAAGAACTTTTAAAAAAAAGGATATGTGAGGTATTCAAAGTAGTAGTACTTGGAATTGTCAATTTATCAACAGAAGAACAATTAAAAGCAATTGAAAATTTAATGAAAGTAATTAATAACCAAATCATCTTTTTTAATTATTAAAATAGTTCTTTTTCTTTTTTTAGTTTGTTTGTAAATAGTTTTCATTTGTTATTTATATCTCTTTTATTATTTTTCTTTTTCCTTTTTTATCTTCTTTTTTCAATTTTTAACTTCTTAAAACTATTAAATATTTATTAGTTCTTATTGATAATTCCAAATTATCAATTTTTCTTCTAAATAAAGTTTTAATTCAAATAGGCAAAAAAATACTAAAAAATAAAGTTATTTTCTTTAAGATATTTTTTTTTAAAATTAAAAGACTAAAATTGTTATTTCATCTAAAAAATTATATGGCATCTAGTGCAGTTCAATCAAGAAGTTCTCTCGATGGGGATGAACCTTCAAATGAAATAGATATAGTCCCAAAAACCCTTGAATCAATAAATAGAGGATTTACTCCACTTATGACAATTTGTGATCCAACTGATAAGAAGCCTGCAATTCCTATTGACTTTAAGAAGATCGCATTAATTGGAAGAGGAAATATTGGAAGAGTTTATCTTGTCCAAAAGAAAGGAACAAAAGAGTTTTATTCAATGAAAGTTATGGAAAAAAAAATAATTGAAGAACGTAAAAAAGAACAACGTGTTGAGTCTGAAAGAAATATATTAAAATCACTTAATCATCCATTTCTTGTTCATTTAGTATGGGATTTTGAAACACCCTTTTATTATATTTTTGTTATGACTTATTGTGCTGGAGGAGATTTTTGGAGATTATTAAATAAACAACCAGGTAATTGTTTTAGAGAAGTAGTTGCTAAGTTTTATCTTGCTGAAATTATTTGTGCATTAGAATATCTTCATATGGAAGGTGTTGTGTATCGTGACTTAAAACCTGAAAATATTTTATTACATGAAAGTGGACATATTATGTTAAGTGATTTTGATCTTAGTAAACATTCTGATGTAGAAGACCATGCTAGAATAAAGTCAAGTTTATTTGGAGAAGATGAAGTTGTTGTTGAACCATCAAATTTCAGATCTAATTCATTTGTTGGTACTGATGAATATTTGGCACCTGAAATTATTGCAAAAGATGGTCATTCTGCATCGGTTGACTGGTGGACTCTTGGAGTCCTTATGTATGAGTTTCTCTATGGTTGTAATCCATTCGCTGCTTCAAGTATTCAGGAAACATATTCAAAAATTCAAAAGGGAGAATTTACATTTCCTAAAATGCATAGATATAAAGTATCAAAAGATGCAAAAGATCTTATTAAAGAATTGCTTGATGTTGATTCAGAAGATAGACTAGGGTCAAAGTATGGAGCATCTGAAATTAAACAACATGATTTCTTCTCTAATATTAAATTTGCGTTAATTAGAAATATGACACCACCTATTATTCCTCGATTAAATGGTCGTAGAGACACATCATACTTTTATCAATATAAACCTTACGATGATGACGTCCCTGATGATTGGGGATATGCTTCAGAGCAATCAATAGAACTTAACACTATGGAATTTCATAGTTTACAACAAGATGAAATTAAAACTCAATGAATTTCCTCAACTAAAAATATAATAAATTATCTTTTCTTGTGTTTACTTCCTTCGTTTATGACATCTCTCTTTCCTGAACTATTTGAAAATGAAATAAGAAATATTTTTAATTAACTTTGATTGTAACAATTCCTTCAAGAATATTATAAGCTTTTTGTAATGCCTCTAAATTCTTTTTTAACATTTCTCTCTTTGTTGTAATTGCTGGACTTTCACTCATAAGATCATTTATTTTATCACTCTTATACAATTCTTCAACTAATGCTTTTTGTAAATCTTTACATGTTTGGTTAATGAGGAAATGCATAATTGCTTTAGGAACAAAATCCTCAATACTTTTTCTTACGATATTTAAATATGACCTAGTTAATTCTCTCATCATCTTAATATTTCTTTGTTCTTTTGTATCAGTAGCACTGATTACAATTGGTTCAACTTTAGGTTCTGGTTGGACTGGAACTGAAGGAGTGGTTTGTTTTTGAGTTTCATTATCTTCATCCTCATTTTCGTCTGATGCTTTGCTTGCCCAAAACCAAAACCCACCTTTGGATGGTGATTGTTTTTTAGGAGGTTTAGTTGTTGGTTGTTGTGGAATAGGTTTTGGTGGTGCTTGAGTAACAACAGGAGGTTTTTGTTCATTTGAAGGTGTGGCACTATTTATTCCTGCGTTTAACATGATTTCTGTTGCATCAAAATCTGGATGGATGGTGTTAATATAAGATTCTTCAATGTCAATCAAATTTTTTACCATTTCATG
>NW_001915638.1:0-1162 GCF_000208925.1 Entamoeba histolytica HM-1:IMSS
AAAGACAAATTTATTATATTTAAATTAGCATAATATCCCGAAATTTTAGAATTAATATATGTGTTGTTTCAACTTGAAAAAGAAAAAATTAAAAAAGTCATTCACAAAAATGTTATTATTGTTAAATTAGGATCATTCAATTATTATTATTAAATTCATAAGATATTTTATCAATCCTAACAAAATCTAATATTTTATTCATTTTTGGGACCTAACAGCATTTAATTGTTATTAATAGTTAGATGACTAATATTTTAACACAATAATGATAATACTATTCTTTTATTATTAAACTATTTATAAATAATTATATTATCAAACCAAATATTTATTAAATAAAAGTATTAATAATAAACCAAATAAAGAAAATATTAAAACTATAAATTTATTATAATAACTATATTTACATCAATAATATTAAAACCATTAAATAAGAACCAAAATGGTTTACTTAAGCTGTTTAGCGGCATCAATAATGTACTTAACAGACACCACGCTTGAGCTTGGGATGAATTGGTTGATTCTCTTATTCACGAGCAACTTCTTGAATGCGGCGTCCACTTCTGGATACTTTCCTGCCAACAAATCTCTGAACAATTCGATGAGATGATTGGCAATATCAGCTGGCACTTTGTTAATGCTGTTTTCAAACGCAGCGCCTCTCTTTAACGCAACAGTGGTGACTCTCTCGTATTGTGTACCCTTCGATTTGGTCTCAATAGTGCTCATCACTTCGCCAAACACATTCTTTAACTCTTTGCACACAGCCTCGTCAACAGCGTCTGAAGCTGCCGCAACATTTGTTGTAGCAGGAGAGAAACTAGGGAGCGTTGGCATAGTTGGCATCACTGGTTTAGTCTCCGGAGCAGCTACTGGCATTTGTGGTAGCACTGGTTGCGGGATTTGTGGAGCGACTTGTTGTTGAGGCATAACTGGTAATGTTGGTAAGACTGGTTGAGGAATGTTTTGTTGTGTAGGGATGATAGGTTTCATTGGTTGAGGGATAGCTGGCATATTATTGTTCTGTGGTATTGTCGGCATAGTTGGTAAAGTAGGTTGAAGTATTTGTGGGAGTGCAGGTTGTTGTATATTCGGCATTACTGGTTGATTCATTTGTGGCATTTGAGGGAGAGTTGGTTGAGGGATAGATGGGATAGTTGGC
>NW_001915638.1:1262-2739 GCF_000208925.1 Entamoeba histolytica HM-1:IMSS
AACTTCGGAGATAATATGTGGACCAAAAACGGAGTGAAAAACTGCGATATCCCATAACACCCATAGACAAGTGCTATCGATATATACCCATCTGTCTTGTTCACTCCAGACTGGAAATTTTGCGTGGTCTGATACCCAACTAATAGTAAAAAGAAACAGCACCCAACAAAGAACGATTTGATATAAGGAAGATACTCCTTCAGATTCACCGCCATACAAATTTATCAGTTTTAGCACATTATCACCTCCAAATACAACTCGAAGGCTTGAAGAAGCACAAAAGAATTGTTTGGTGTTCCTCTTTTGATTTGTGTTGCCGTTATTTGTGAGCAATTAATCGGGAATAATTTATTGGAGTTTGGTAAGAAATGTCCGTTATAGTTGTTGCTTTCTATTTTATTCGATCAGTTTGTAAAATCAGTAAGTTACTATAAACAATCTATATATTATACTATAACTACAATATTGTACATATCGAAAAGAATATCAATATTTATCAACGAAAACTGACATTATGTAAAAAATATAGAAATAATAAAAGTAGTATTATTAAAAATAATATATAGTATATTTTTAATATACCATTTATTCAATAAACAACAGTAATAAATTAATAATTACTATAATACATAAATAATAAGTCAAATTATAGTAAAACAATTAAAAAAGAATAGTTATAAAATATATAAAGCAGTCTCGAATTGAGAACCAGAAGTAGAAGACTTTCAAGTTACTTATGTGAGTTATTAATGATATAACTTCACGATGGTTAACAGCTAAAACAGAAAATAATCAATTAGGCACCACAATATTAATAAGAGGAGTGTTGATATAAATCCCGAGACGACGGAGAACGAGACGATAGCCGCCGACACATCAAGTCGTGCGGCTTTATACTCCACACTATATATAATGTTAAGCAGTGGTGCGGGACAAAGGCAACACAATAAAATAATCGAACGAGTGATTGTTGTAATAGTGCCGGCTAGTGAGTAGAAGAGTGCTAGCCCCACTGTAGCACCAATAATAACACGAAGAATAACGGCTCTAAGTGCGATGAAAACGACTCTTGTTTTGTTTTTCCATTCAAAGAACAGTCCAAGTACAACAAATGAGAGTAAAGTATTCCCTCCTGCTATTATCGAAATCAGTTTAGTAACAAAATGTGGAAGTGGTGTGTTTGTAAGACCCACAGCGTATCCAGCAGGCATAGCATACAGTGGCACACAAGTCACTATAGCTTTCAATATAGTAAAGAGTAGTTCTTTATAATTAAAGTTGGGTTGTATATCTCCTTGAATATCTTTATCGCCATATCTAACCTTAAAAGTGGTGCTTGTCAAGTCAAGCGAAGTTCTTGAGAGCTCCACGGAAGTTCTTGTTGAGTCTGTGCGTGCGGCTGGTGAATGGACTTTCTCCGGGTGTGGACTTATTTCGACTGGGATAGCTCCTTTAGTATAGATTGGAGGGGTACTGT
>NW_001915637.1:0-2739 GCF_000208925.1 Entamoeba histolytica HM-1:IMSS
ACCCTCACTACGTAAAAGTGATGTGATAACCAACTACACCATGAACCCAACACACATAAAAGTCAGAAAGAGTGAAAAGGGTCATATAGGGTATAAGGTATAAGGTAGAAGATGATATAAGTTATAGTGTATAATAACATAAGAATAAGGTAGAAAAGTATAGAATAGTTAATAAAGAATATAAAGAATATAAAGAATATAAAGAATATAAAGAATATAAAGAATATAAAGAATATAAAAAATATAAAAAATATAAAAAATATAATAAAGGATAAGTTGAAATAATATAAAAAAGGTAGATTACCTGACGTTCCCATCTGTGTGAACATAATGGTACTGATCAGGCTCTAAGCATCTTTACTTCCGTGTTCGGATGGGAACGGGTGTATCCTACTTGATATGAACCTACCGATGAAAGAATAAGAAAAGCACTAAAGAGGTATAAGGTAAGAAGTATAAAGTATAAAGTATAAAGTATAAAATATAAAGTCTAAGTAATAATATATAATTTAAAATTTAAAAAAAAGTATACTTGCAATTTTTTTTCATTTCTTTTTGTATTAATTATCGAATTTCTATTTTTCCTACCTCTGTTGAGACTAGTCCAAATTAGTTTTCTTTTTCTATTATTTTTACTGATTTTGTTTCGCTCTGATTGAGGCAGTCTTCACTGACTTTATTCATGTTTTTTATGCCATTTTTTTTCTTTCTCGATGTTAATCTCAATTTTTAATTCTTTAATTAATTTAATACTTTCTTTATTTATTATTCAATTTATTGAAATTACTACTGGAATTATTTTGATATCTTTTAATTTTTCTATTTTCATTAGAATATTCTTTAATTCCTTATACTTATTTCTTTTCTTCAAATACACTTAATTAATATTGTGATATTCAACAATAGTCATATCAAATAATAGACTAGTTTTATTCTTTTTATCTATTACATATATGTCTGGTATTTTGTGATATTGTCCACCACTTTTAGGCATTATTTGTTTGTTCCATATCATTGTGATGTCTTTATATTGGAACATTGTTTCATATGGAGGTTTTTATATTGTTTATTTCATGTATATTTTCTTATTAATCCCTCCCATATGATTATGCCTATATAGTCATGTTTTTCCATTTGTGATTTTTTATGATAAATACAAGATATTAGAATGTGTTCTACTGTAGCTATCTTGTCTTTACATAGTGGGCAGTATTTCAATCTTTCATTTTTCATTATTTTTGCTTTTCTATACCCACAAAATATTGCTCCATCTTGCATTTTATTTAATTGTAGAAATGCATTTTTTTTTAATATTGATGGACTTCCATGCTTTTACTGTAGTAGTTTTATCTACTCATTTTGACTCATTCCATCTTCTAAAATATCAACTAATTTGATGACACTTCCATTTTTTGATGTATTTATCATTAATTTTTTTATTTCTACTACTACTTCTTTTTCTTTTTTCTTTTCAATCCCTTCATTTATTATTTCTTCTATTTTTGTTTCATTTATTTTATGAATTAATGCTTTTAATTCTATTCCATATTCATTTCTTACTGTACCATCCTCTAATATGTTATTTCCTATTTCACTTTCTCTATGATTGCAATAAAATAACAATGAATGACATAAAAAATAAATAAAGAAATAGATAAGTTCATACAAATATAATAAAATAGATATAAATAAGAAATAAACATTAATATAACTGAATTAATCATTTCTTCGTTCTATTATTATTCTTTTATTTTTGTTATTCATTTCTTATTTTTATTTCTTTCATATTATTCATTAATTATTCATGAGTTACTTTTCATTTTATTTATTCTTTTATATTTTTATTAATATCATCATTTAATATATAATTTCAATGTGTATTATTTATGAAATTATTCATTGTTATTTGGTATTTTTTTTATGTTGAATAAAATATGATAAATAAATATAAATCATCAGTAATATATCAAAATGATACAATTAGATATTTTAAATAAATGAAAATAATAAGAAATGAAATAAATAATGAAATAACATATATTTAATTGAATAATAAAATAAATGAAAATACAATATTATTATTTTTTTATTTTATCAATTTATCATTGTTTTATTTCATATTTATTATCATTATAAATTGAATAATATTTGTTAATTATTATGAAAATAAAATAAAGAATATAATTAAATTTATATTGATTCTTCATTATTATTCATCATTTCTATTTCATTATTCTTATGATTTATTTTATATTTGAATTGAAATAACAAATATTATATGAATTAATAAAAATAAATAAGAAAGAAGAAGAAAATAAAAATATGAAATGACATGAAATGATGTTTAAAATAAATAAGAAAGAAGAAATAAATAAAAAAAATAAAAATAAAAAATAAAAGTGTTACAAAACAAATATAAAGAATGATATATCATTTAATAAGAGATGAACTATCAATTCAATATATTGAAACAAATAAATAATATTAAATAAATTAAATGTGAATAAACATAAGATATTAATAATTAAATAAATGATGAATGATTTTATTCAATTTCATTCATTTGTTATTTCATTCTTTAATTTATTATCATTTAATTTGTTTATTATGTATTTCTTATCATTTAAATTATAAAATAAACATTCTTTTTATTCTTTAATAATTCAATTATCTTCTTTCTTTATTTCTTCTTTAATATTTTTTAAAGCAATATTCTTCATTTTCAAAACGCTCTTCTGG
>NW_001915636.1:0-2742 GCF_000208925.1 Entamoeba histolytica HM-1:IMSS
TAATATTTAAACTAATGCAACTCACTTATTCTTTTTTCTTACCAATTAATAAAATTTTTTTTAATTTATAATATTAAACTATAATAATATTATGAAATATTACCAATTTTAACCATATTTCATTTTGGGATTTTTCTTCATTTTTTGATTGTTTCTAACTTTGAAATATTCAAGTCAACTCAATTCAACTGAAATTCTCTCATTCGTTTTAACTCAAGCATAATAATTAGAACAATAAAATATCTTCAAGTAATTGAAAACTTTTCTCATCAATACTTTTTGTGAGTAATACTAGGAAATCTGTGTGAGACAAAGGAACAAACGTTAATAGATGAAAAGAATAAAGTGTATTAATTTCAACTCAAATAAAAGGGGTTGAGTGGAGCATAAAGACTAGTTTTTGATGACATATAATATATTTAAACGAAGTTCTGAAAAAGATAAATTATTCAATGTTCGCATTTTTATTATTTATTGCATTCACTACTGCAACCAACGTTATTCCTGATATCGAACAAGAATTAAAAGACGTTGGCCTTTACGATTTGTTTTCAAAGAAAGAGTCTATTCATGAAAATGACATAGAAAATGAAGAAGATAAAAAAAGTAGTTCAAACAGTGAATTAGATGAAAATTCTAATAACCAACCAGATGAAAGCTCAAATAATAAACCAAATGAAAGTTCTGATAATAAACCAAATGAAAGTTCTGATAATAAACCAGATGAAAGCTCAAACAATAAACCAAATGAAAGCTCAAATAATAAACCAGATGAAAGCTCAAATAATAAACCAGATGAAAGCTCAAATAATAAACCAAATGAAAGTTCTGATAATAAACCAAATGAAAGTTCTGATAATAAACCAAATGAAAGTTCTGATAATAAACCAAATGAAAGCTCAAATAATAAACCAGATGAAAGCTCAAATAATAAACCAGGAAGTAGTTCAGATAATTATGATAATCTTGATGCTGCATCAAGTCCATTCATTGTTCTCTTTGCTATTATTGTGGTTATCTTATTCTAAATTAATTTATTTGAATTTAGTCTCTTTTTTATTAATACTATTTATAAATATTTTAAGACTATTATAGAAATAAGGCTGTTTGTTAGAACAAATATTTTTATCATTATTTATATTTGTTGTTCGTTATAAAAATAATATTTAATCAAACAAAATCATAATATAATACATATATAAAGTCTATTCATAATATATTTAATATATCACAATTCAGACTAATTTATATTACATATAATCTATTTTATTTTTATGAAGTTTAATAATTAAACTTCTTGTACATAATATAAAACTATGAAAATAAAAATTACTATATTTAATAAGCAAATTTTATTTCTATATATTCTTTTTGTCATTATAAATAAACTTTTTATAAATAAAGCTTATTGTTCTAAAAGTTTTGTTTTACTAAGCAAAGAAAAAACAAACAATAAAGAAAAGAAGTTTACTTTAAATAGTTGTTTTTTAATTAGAAAAAAAAGATAGTAATAAATCCTTTCATTTAATAATGAGTTGTTATTAGTAAATAATAAAACAAATACACGTACTCAAAAAATATAAAGTTCTTTGAAAAACAAGAGATACTGTAAATGAAATATTACTATTTATTCTCTTTAATAGTTATTTCTAGTTCATTTTTTGTAACATTTCTTAGCTGATTTCTATTATTTATTCAACAACAGAAGAAGCTTATTTATGGGTTAATATTTAAAAAATTAATATATTCACACTTTTCAATATCCATCTCAATAATAACAATTATATTATTTATGTATTACTAATTTTCAAAATATTCAATTTTTATCAAATAAGCAAATTTATTTTTAATGATATTATCACTCAATTCATTTCAATAATATTTTCATTGGCAATGAAAATATATATCATAAAAATAGAAAAATTATGCAAAATCAAACATAACGAAAGAAAGAGAAATTCATACCAATAAACAATTATAAATAACAGAAGAATGTCTGAAATATCAATTATTTGTATAATATTAACATTTTTTATAATGAAAATAACACTATATAATCATCATGAAATGCTATGAATTATTTCACTCATAATTTCATTCATTTTCATCATCAAAACTACTTTAAAAATAATTTAAATATAATTATCAAAAAAACATATCAAAAATGTAAATAATATCAAAATAAATAACAAGACTAAAACAGAAACAAATGAAATGATATATTGATTAAAAGAAAGTCAAATTAAATAATTAAAAGAATGAATCAAGAATTAATAAGAAGATTAAATGAATGAATTAATGAATGTAATAGAATTAAATGAATAAATATGATATAATGAAAATATTTAAATTTGTAATAAACATTTAAATGATAATTAAATGAAATTGATGAAAAGAATATCAGAAGTGTAAATGAAACATTCAATATAAGAAATTAACAATATTATCATTGAAATTGTTGAATATAAAAGAAATGAATTTCTATAAATAAGAAAAATGGAAGAGTAATTATGAATTGAAATAATATTTCCAAATTACTCAATTTGATTCTTTTAAATATTGTAAACGTTATAATAACATTATTCTATATATTAATTACATTTTTGTTATATTTGAATGAAGAAGAATCAAATACCAAAACATGATTATGTGTAGACACATATTCAAACACTTATTAATTACAAAATATTGTGATTTTATTTCAAATGATTTTAAATTCATCCTATTTTTATAAATAATGAT
>NW_001915635.1:0-2796 GCF_000208925.1 Entamoeba histolytica HM-1:IMSS
ATAAATATACACAACATTTCAGAATAAATAATGAACAATTAACATTGAAAATATTGATTTATTCAATATTTTATTCAACATAAAATCAATAAAACATATATTTTGATAATACACAAATGAAATAATAAAGAAATATACAATACTCAAGAATTAATAAAAAAGAAATAAAAAGAATGAATAAATGAATATAAAAATGATAAATAATAGAAGAAAGAAATAGAAAAACAACGAAAAACAAATAATATAAAAAGAATAAAAATATATAAAAGAATAAAAATAAAGTAGAAGAAGAATATAAAAATAATAAATCACAAAGAGATGATAAAAGAAGAAAAGAAGAAAATGGTGTATTTTTAATTTAAAAATTAGAAATATTCAATAAAAAGTGTCTAATTTAATGATGTAAAATGATTAACAATATTTTATTGATGAAAAATATTTTACTCTTTTTTATGTTTATTGTTCATATGTATAACTTCATCATGATGTTTATTATATAATCAATCATATGTGTTATGTTATTATAATATATAATAAGTGATAAAATATAAATGAAAATGATATGAATATATAACATAGATAGAATATAAAACAAAAGAATAATAAAAATAAATGATAAATAAAAGGAGAAATGATAATCAATGATATAATAATAAAATCAAAGTATAAAAGATAAAATTAATATTAATATAAATCAAAAGAGAATAAATGATAATAATATAAAAATGATAATAATATAAAAATGATAAAGATGAATAAACAAATAATAAAATATATCTAAATATAAAAGAATAACAAGAAGAAAATCTAAATAATATAAACATAAAAACATAAAATAAGAATAATATAATAATATATAGATAATAAGAAGAATACAATGATATAAATAATATAAACAGAGAAATAAATATATAAAAATAAATATATAAAAATAAGATACATAAATAACATAATAACAAAAAAATAAAAATAAATATGAATAATCAAATCATCTATTTCATTAATATTTCATACAGAATACAAATGATTATAAAATATAAACATAAATATTTACATATTCTGTATTTCTCATTCATTTTTATTTGCTAGGAGTAAAATATAATAAATGGAATGTTCTATTGATGCAAATTTTTTTGCATCTTTTTTCTTTTTTGTAAATTATTTAATATTCATTTTTATCAATCCACAAAACAATGAAATTTCTACTTGAATATTCACCACATTATTGTTCTTTTATTCAATTTATTTGTCTTCTAAATCTCAAAAATGAAGTAGAACGATATTTTGTGTTTTTATATAAATTCATTAAATACGACTGTTATTTGACTAATTATACTTTTAGTATTATTTGAGTCTTTCCATTCATTTTCTTATCTCTTGGTTATTTTTCTTATTTCTCATATCATTTGTTAAGTGTGATTAAAATGTCGTTAAGTAATTATTACTGTTCATTATGTAATGTTTATTTGGTATTGTATTTTTAGAGAATTAATATAAATGTTATTTAAATGAAAAGAAAGAATAATGTTATAAATAACAAAAGAACACGTGGAAATGATAAAGCAATGAGTAAATGAGTAGTAGAAAGAATGAAAGATTGGCACAAACAATGAACCACGTAAACATGATAGAAATGGAGAGAATGATATATAAAGGAAGTCTGAAGTAAAGAAGTCATTAAATGAGTAAATACACAGGATTAGGTATTGGAATAGATTTAGGTACAACATATTCATGTGTTGGTATTTGGCAAAATGATCGAGTAGAAATTATAGCAAATGACCAAGGAAATAGAACGACACCATCATATGTTGCATTTACTGATACAGAAAGACTTATTGGGGATGCAGCAAAGAATCAAATTGGAATGAATGTTAAAAATACGGTATTTGATGCAAAACGAATGATAGGAAGAAGATTTAGCGATCCAACTATTCAAAATGATATGAAACATTGGTCATTTGAAGTAGTTGATGATGGACATGATAAACCACTAATTGAAGTAGAATATAAAGGAGAAGTTAAAAGATTTACACCAGAAGAAATTTCATCAATGGTATTAAGTAAAATGAAAGAAACGGCAGAAACATTTGTGGAAAAGAAATAAAGAATGCAGTTATTACATGTCCAGCATATTTCAATGATTCTCAAAGACAAGCTACTAAAGATGCAGGAACAATTGCAGGAATGAATGTGATGAGAATTATTAATGAACCTACGGCAGCAGCTATTGCATATGGACTTGATAAAAAAAGTTCAGGAGAGAAGAAAGTATTGATATTTGATCTTGGAGGAGGAACATTTGATGTATCAGTTCTTGCAATTGAAGAAGGAGTGTTTGAAGTTAAAGCAACTAATGGAGATACACATCTTGGAGGAGAAGATTTTGATAATCGACTTGTTAAATATTTTATTGGTGAAATTGAAAGAAAATATAAGAAAGATATTAGTGGGAATGCACGAGCTGTTAGAAGATTAAGAACGGCATGTGAAAGAGCAAAAAGAACATTATCAAGTGCAAGTGTTGCTAATATTGAAGTTGATCAATTATATGAAGGAATTGATTTTTATACATCTATTACACGAGCTAGATTTGAAGAAATCAACATTGATTTATTTAAATCAACTATTGGACCAGTTTCAAGAGTATTAGAAGATGCTAAAATAGATAAAAGTAGTATTGATGAAGTAGTATTGATAGGAGGAAGTACAAGAATTCCAAAAGTCGTTGAGATATTAAAAGAATTTTTCAATGGGAAAGAACCAAATAAAAGTATTAATCCAGATGAAGCAGTT
>NW_001915634.1:0-2798 GCF_000208925.1 Entamoeba histolytica HM-1:IMSS
ATATTCCAGAAATAATAAATTACTAATAGTTTCTTTCCATTTTTCAGCTATTTTTTTAGAACTTAAAGACATTTGAATTGGCATTAAACCATATTTATTTAAAGAAACGATATTTCTAGAAAGTACAACTCGAGTTTTACTATCAAAAATAAACTCACCTTCAATATGATATTCATTTTGTTTACCAATTTTTGAACCTTTTGATACAGCAAACCAAATAATTCTATCATTAAATAAATGACCTTCACATTTTTTTTTATTATAAGTCATAACATCACCACCAATATAATATCTTCTTGGTATAATAATTTGAGGAAAATCCATATCTTCAGCAAGAATTCTTAAATTATCTCTCATTGTTGTTTTTTCATTAACTAAAGCAGTAAAATAATCATAATCTTTTTTAACAGTTAATAATGATTGATAATCATTACTATTTTCATTAGTTACTTTTATTAATGTATTTAATAATAATGGATATCTTGGAGTTCTTTGCATTGGTTCAATAATAAGATCACTTATTACCCATCCATGTGGTTGTTTAGAATCAATAATACTTAATAACCGTTGATAAATAATATTTTTTGTTAATTCATTTAACATTGTTTTAGTAATATTATAATTAATAGTATATTCTCCATATGCCCATAAATGAAATGTAACAAATGAAAAAAATTGTGATGGTTGTGTATCTATTTTATAATTTTCAATAAATTGTTTTCCATATTTTACAATTTGTTGACTTGATTCAATACATGCATCAAGATATTCAAATATTAAATGGACTTTATATAATGTTTCATCAATATTAACTTGTTTTAAAGGGGGTTGATATATATCTTTCATAGTTTTCATTTTTTTTAATAATGATTCTTCTGTTTCAACTGCTTCTTTAACAATCTCTTTTTGAGTATAAAGTTCTTTTAAATTATACTTCTTACGAATATAAAATCCTTTAATTAATGCTTGAATCTTTATGATATTACTATCTTCCATGGATCTAAATATGATTCAATCTGGTTATTAGATTAAAGAAGCCAATTTTGGGACTTGTTTATTACTTCTTCTCTGTTTACTGTTAGTAGATTTTTTCTTATTATGATTCACATCTATTAAACCAAACGTTTCTCAGTTTTCTTTCCATTTTGAATGAAAAGTATCTTTTTTGAAAAAAAAAAGTTAATTTCTTTCAATTAATTCAATTCAAACATTCAAATTGGTACCTTTTTTAAACTATTCATTTAATTTTTCTTTCTTTTTTATTTTTATATTTTTATATTTTTTTTTATATTTTTTTATATTTTTTATATTTTTTTTTTAATAAAATCAAAGAAAGAAAAAAGTAACGATGAGTATTAAAATAATGACAGGATAAAATAAAATAAATTTTTTCTTTTTTTTCATTTATAAAATAAAATTAAAGTAAATGAAAGAAAATAAGAGAAAAAAGAAGAATCAATTAAATTGATAAATCTTTAAGGGTTTAAAAAATACGACTAAATTTGTCATATGTACCATCCCTTTCTTTAGCATCTTGGTAAATGGTATCCATAATGGTTTTTCTAATATAAGGAATAGTATTGTCTGAAGAAATAAGTTTAGAATCAACGTCAACAAAAGCCATTTTACTAACAGAAAAAACAGACTTAGGAATAACAATCTTTTGACCTTCAGGAATTTTGTTAATAGGAAGTTCATTAATTGTTTTAACAGAAGAAGGAATAACCATAGTAATAAGAGGAGCATTATTAAAGTAAATTCTATTTCCAATTGTAAAATGATATCCTGGAATATTTAAATTAGTTAATGAACTACATCGTTCAAAACAACGACTTCCAACTTTAATAATAGATAATGGGAGAGTAATACTTTTTAAAGAATAACATTCAGCAAAACAAAAGTCTTCAAGTTTTTGAATAGCATCTGAAAGTATAATTTCTGTAATATGTCCACAATGATAAAAACATGAATCACTTAATACTGAAATTGATGTTGGAACAGTAACTTTTGTTAATTGATCACAATGTGAAAAACAATTCTTTCCAATTCTTTTAATTTTTGGAGAGAGTTGAAGTTCAGTCATATTAGAGGAAGCGTAAAAATTATCTCCTATTCCATTAATTGGTTCTGGAACATTATTTAAATCAACTCCTTTCTCATCTTTATTAATGAAAACATTTTTATAATCATTTCCTGAAGCTTTTTCTTTTAAATAATCTTGGTAATTTACTTCATACCATATTACTTGTTTAAATATCTTTCCATCTTGAAATTTGGTATCATTCTTATTATAAATATGAAATGTTTCAATATTAGGAAACAATTTTCTTGAATATTGATTCAATGGAATTGGATTAAAATGGAATCGTTCCATATTTCCTTGGAATCTTTTAACTCCCATTTCTAAATTAATAAAATCATTAATCCCTTCAAAATACTTTGAGACTATCATGATTTCATTATATCCTAAGTGTTGTTGTGATTGTTGCATCCGCAATCTCTTTGACTTTTTGAAGTTTTTAATTGACTTTTATTTCATTTTTTTTTTTTTTTTCATTTTTTTTTTAATAATTAAAGAATTTCCTGAAATATTACATCATTTGTACGTAATTTTATATAAAAAAAAAGGAAAACTAATAATTTAAAAAAAAAAGATGAGGTATTACTCAAGAGTATTAAGATTTTTTTTTTAATTTTTTTTAATTAACTAAATATTTGTGATATATAACAACAAATTATTTTTATTGCAGGAAGTTACTTCATTATCAAGTGATGTAATAAATAATTCAATAATAAGA
>NW_001915633.1:0-2800 GCF_000208925.1 Entamoeba histolytica HM-1:IMSS
GAAATGGAAAGAAATAGAATAAATTGAGTGATGTTTAGAAAAGAGGAAATGACAAAAAGAAGAAATGAATGATGATTATAAAAGATAAAAATAAAATAATAAATATAAAATCAAAACTAAAATAACATAATAATATAATAACAATATCATTGTTTTTATCTTATTTTATTCTTATTTTATTTATCTTCTTTTATTATTTTTATTCTTCTATTTTATTAAATGAAAATGAATGAGAAATGAAGAATGAAAATAAGAAACAACACAAACAATAATACAAAATCAAATAATGAAATATCAAATAATAATTGATTATGATGAAGTAATTTAATAATAAATATAATAAATAATAATAGAAAGAATGAAATAAAATAATATGAAAGAATAATAAGAAAATAAAAAGATATAAATGATGATATTAATAATAAATGAAATTAAAGATAATAATATAATAATAATGAAATATTCATTCATTAAATAAGAAATAAATGATAATTCAATGAGAATAATTAAAATGATGAAAAATAAAAAGAAATCAATTAAAATAAAAGAATAATGAAGAGAAAATCAACATTCCCATTAATTCAAAACCAAATAATAAAAGAAGAATAAACAATATTAAAATATAAAGAGGTGAATATTATCATGTGAATAAAGAGTAATAGAAAATAAATAACACTATTTGTTTATCTTTATTTTATTTATTGGTTTTATCAACAATTAATTTTAATCAAATTAAATTAATAAAGATAATAAATGATAAATAAAAAATAAGATAATAAAATAAGAATAAGAAATAAAAGAGAAAAGAAATGAAATAATTATTATAAATATACAAGGAATAAAAGAAATGAAATGAAAATCAAATGATAAAATTACATTAAATAACATAATAGAAGAAATAATCAATGTTTTAATTATTAAAATATTTAATATGAGAAAATATCAATATTGTAAATATTTCTTTTTGTTTATTGAAGATGAAATAATAAATAATTTAATCATCTTGTATTCTTTTATTTTGATTAGTTAACAACATTATCATCATTCATTCTAATTGATAATTCATGAATAAAAATATAACCATTGTCACTAAATAAAAAATAATTGTTTAATGGAAATTAAAAATTATAATAATAAGTATATTTCAAAAGTAGTGTAAAATTATTTATTCATTTTTTTTTAAATTCAATCATAACATTACAAATTTATTTTTATTTAATGATGTTTGAATTTCAAACCAATACTAAAAACCAACTGTCATGTTAAATTATCGATAAATTTATTCGTTTATTTTTATATATTTTCTATTTCCTTTTATTTCAAAAATATATTTTTAATGTAAAATTAAATAAAAACAATAATAATGTTTATGTAACATTCGATATACTTTGTTGTTTTTCATTTAAATAAAATATATTGTGAAGAATATTTAAAAAATGTAGAATTGTAATTATTTATTTCAAATGAAAATGAAATGTTTTTTTAATAATAAATAACTTCAATTCTTCAAATTGATAAATAATTGTTATGTTTACTTACTTTTAAACAACTAACAACTAAATACAATCACTGAATATTAAACAAATTAAATTATTTATCAATTGAAATACAACTGATTGAAAGGTATATTTTGTAAATTCAAAATGAAGAAGAATGTTTCCAAAGAAAATAATAACGTAAAATCAAAAACTAAAGAAACAAAGGATAATATGGAGAAAGTGATAAATAAGATATATTTATTATTGATACGTATGTGTTACAAGACACAGAAGAATGAAAGAATATATATGAATAAATAGTTGATTATATATAAAAGAACTTTAAATAATTAACTTGTTTTGAATTTCAACCAAGGTTTGAACAAAATAATATAACAATGAATAAAATAATATGGAATGTTTTCCCAATATCAGACATTTAAAGACGTGTTTGTATCGTGTTGATTAAATGTTAATGTTATATTTATAAAGAAGTTCATGAAGAAAAGAAAAATAGAGAAATAATAACAAAAAAATTGTTGGAATTTTTTAATGGAATAACTAGAAAATAACAAATTTCCAATGTAATTTAATGAATCAAAAAGTTCATCTTATTATGATTATACACAAAGATAATAAGAAGATGTAAGGATGATGATATGTGCAAATTCATTAACACTAATTAATGTATAAGAAGTTGAAAAAGAGATAATGCTTATCATAGCATTAATGAAAAAAAGATAAAAAAGAATAAAACATTAAACAAGAAAAAATAACCAAATAAACAAAAAGAATGAAATTCATAGAAGAAATTAGTTATAATAACTGAGAAATTGAAAGAACTGAAACTAAATAACTTATTCTTCCTAAAAATAACAAGAAATAAGTGAAAGAAATAAATAGAACACGAATTATCAAGTCATTTATGTTTGTAAAAGAATTTATTGATAAAAAGGAACTAAAAATAACATGTCAGAAATATTCATCATAGATAATAAATAATTAAAAAGATAATAAGTATGTATAATTATTGAACAACATCAGAAAGATGATATGATTTTATTTCTACAATACAATTTAATGAAGTAATTAAAAAACTTAAAGAAAGTAAATGAATTTTTATTTAAATTTATTTTCAATAATTTAATATAAAATATGATTATTTATATTTCAAATAAACAATAATTTAAATAGAGTGAATAATAAATGAAATACTTAATATATGAAATATGAAAGTTAAATAATATTTTATTCAATGAAATATTAATTATTTATCATTCTTTTATTTCATTTTGTTTAAATTGAATTATTCTCATTAATAT
>NW_001915632.1:0-2802 GCF_000208925.1 Entamoeba histolytica HM-1:IMSS
AATATAAAATAGAAAGAAAAGAATTAACCATGACATTCTCAACATACTCTATCAAACAGATAGACGAGGGGAATAATGAGTTATAAAAAGAAGTCAAATTCTTTTAATCAGCAAGTTATTCTTTCTATTGTGAATGGTTAGTAATGAAGGACATCGCTTGAGATGACCATTGCCGAGAGTAGAATCTGAATACAAAACCAACACCAAATAAATCCGTCATTCAAATGATTAATGTGGTGATCAAATGAATGAACATTTTAAATGTAGTTGGAAGTTGTTTTTTGTATTTATTACTTAAGGAAACATTAAGAAAGCTTCATGATACACCACAGAGAAATGTCATGATCAACTATCCAATTAAATTATTACCTCGAGTTCATGATCCGAGTGTATGGAATTCACATAATCGAAACATGTTAGAATGAAAAGGGATATAATTTGAAAAGGAAGTTGAAGAAAGTAATAAAGAAAATAAACAACTCATAGAAGATAAATCTGTTAATATAAAAATCAAGAAAAGAGAATAACAACAGTAGAAGATAAAGAATAGAAATAAATATAATTGAATAAATTATTTAAAATATTTATGATAAAAATATAAAATAATAAAAAATAAACATAATAATAAGAAGAAATGTATAAAGAATAGAATAATAAATATAGATATTAACATAATATTAAACAACAAATGGTTATAACGATTATACAATAAATAAAATTGTATTTAATATTTATTTAATATTTTTATTAGTTATTATAAATATAACATTATTTCATTCATTATTTAGTTGTTTATTTTATTATTTTCATTTTTATTTATCTTTCATTATTTGCATTGTTCATTTCATTTAGTTATTCTTATTTCTTATTCTTCTTTATTCTTTTATTATCCTTTCTTTTCTAGAAGTATTTATTCTATGATATATTATTTCATTTTTTAAGTTTTTATTCAATCAATTGTTATTTAATTTATTCTTTTTATTCTTTTCTTTATCATATTCACTTTCATATTTTTATCATTGTCATATCACTTCTTATTATTTATTTCTTGTTTATTTTCTTATTAATATTTATTATTTCATTCTTTCTTATTCTTTTTATTTCTTTTTGTATTTATTTTTCTTTATTTCATGGATTATTTCATCATCGTTCTCATTTAGTTTGTATTATATGTTATTTTTATCATTAATTTATGTAACTGAATGATTGTATAAAGAATAAAATTCCAAGAACATCACATAATATTTAAAACATATTCCAAATAAAGAAACATTTCATATCATTTAGTATGTTAAAAGGTGTTGTACAGAAATTGTTATAAACACATTTAGATTATGATTTATTATTTATTCATCTTATTAATTGTATTATTATTTTTATTTTATTTCATTATAATAACAATTTTAACATATTTATTTAACATATTAACTGTATTATGATAGAAAATAACAACATAATGAAATAGAATAAATAATAACATGAAAAATAAACAATAAACAATATAAATAATAGAAGATAAAACAACAGAATAATAAAATAAAGAAGAACAGAATAATGTAAGAATAATATTAATGAAATAAAACATGAAATGAAATAAAAGAAAGAAATTAATAAAATAAAAATAATAAGGTAGTAAAAAAGAAATAAAAGTACAAAGTTAAATAAAGAATAGAATGATAAACTACAATTAAATATTAAAATATAAAACAGAGAAATAATAATAAACATATAAATATTATGAAATTAGTTAATATTATTTCATTGTATTTTATGTTAATTATTTTCACTCTTTTATTCTTTATTTTAATTTGATTTGTTTTTCATCTTATTTTTTGATAATAATGAATCAAATCATTAAAATGAATAATTAATATGTTTAAATGAATGAAATGTAATTATGAATAAATTATTATTTTACAATATTCAATCATTTGAATCATTTCAAACACGAATTAATTCATTTATCTAATCATTGAATATGAAAAGAAACAAATGAATAACAAGATAGAAGTGACATTAAGAAATAAAAAGAAATGATAAATGAATATAAATAAATGAATATAAATAAATGAATAAAATGAAAATGAGAAGATGATAGAAAGAATGAAATGAATAAAATAAATTAAAAAGAAAAAGAAGAACTTAATAATAAATATGAGATGTAATAAAATAATAAAATAATAAAAAGAAAAACTTAAAAATAACAAAAATGGGAATAACACAATCAACATCAAATAACAAATTAAATGAAAAAACAAAAGAAATAATCAAACAAATAGAAGAATTGACAGAAAAAAGAATATCAAATATATTATTTGATTCAGATAAAGATGATTGGAATAAAAATACATCAATATTTGATCAAAGAATATTGAATAAAAAACATATAATAATTATTATTGAAGATTCAGAAGGAAATAAAAATGGAGGATATGTTAATGAGAAAATTGATAAAATTGGTGGTTTTATATATGACTCAAACTCATTTGTATTTTCATTAGATTCAAATTGAAGAATAAAAAGAATGATGAAATTTGATATTAAAGAACAACAATATTCATTTTATTTATATAATCAATCAGATGATTGGTTATTTTCATTTGGAAATGGATTGGACATTGATGTTTTTAAAGAAAATGATAAAACACTATCACGTTGTATTCAAGATTCATTCGATTATAAAGGAATAAGAAATGCACTTTATGGAGAAAATATCCAAATCATTTCACACCAAAACGAATCATAGTAATTGAAATGGAATGATTCAATCTTGAATTAATTGAAAATGAAATAAAAAAGAAT
>NW_001915631.1:0-2803 GCF_000208925.1 Entamoeba histolytica HM-1:IMSS
ATATTTAAAGAGAAGAACTAATTAGAAATAAACAACGATTCTATTGATATTAATTGTTGTAATTAGTAAAGGATTGGAGACTGAACAATACAATGAACAAGGAAATAAAGATGATAATAAACGTGAAGATAACATGATTGATTCAACAAGAACTAAACAACATAAACATGAGAATAAATATAACGATGATGAAAATACACAACATCAAACATATAATCGGTTGACTAATACCATTCAGTATATTCATAATAATATACATTTGATAGCTGAAACAACAACATCATCACAAGGAGCAAAAGAGGGTGTAACTTCAGGAAATACAGCAACAGTATCACAAGGAAGTGCAGCAACAGTGTCATCACAAGGAGATAAAAGTCTATCACAACCAGTAGAAGGAAACTCATCACCAGTAACACCAAAACCAGCATCACAAACTTCACAAACACCAGAAGCAGATTCACAACCTTCATCACCAACTCCACCAACTTCTCCCTCATCACCACAAACTTCATCAACTCCAACAACAAACCAACCATCACAACCACAGACTAACTCTGCCTCTTCAACTTCAACTCCACAATCACAACCAGAAAATAATAACCCACAACCCCCACAAACAAAACCAGAAGAACAACCACAACAACCATCATCACAATCACAACAAAATCAACCACAACAACAAAATGAAAAAAAAGATAACAAAAATACAACTACTTCTGATATTTCACATGATAAAACTGTTGTTAGTTCTGATGACACTTCGGATAATCACAATAATCTTGATGGTGCATCACCTGTGTTTATGTTGTTGGCTTTTGTTATTCAGTTGATATTCTTCTAATTATTGTGTTTCTCTCTTTTTCTTTTCCTTTCGTATTTTTCTTTATCTTTTATTCATATGTCTATAAAATATTTCCTATATTTCATTCATGTTTAATGTTATTATAAAATTGAATTAATTCATATCCATTTGAGATGAATGAATAACCAATATTATCAAAAATGACACGATAAAAGAATAAACATTGATATTAAAAGAAAATAAAAGAATAAATTCATAAATTCATAAGAAATAGAAAATGTCATGAATATATTATGAATGAATAAATAATAATGAAAACACAACATTTTAACACAAATATTATCATACAAATTGTTAGAATGGTTATTAATTAAATGAATAATAACATTTATAATCATATTTATATTAATTATATGTTGATTTATCATTATTGAAATAATGAAACAACAAATTAAAAATGAATATAAATAATTATGAAATAATTACAATATAAACTATTGGATGAATTAAATATTTGATTAATCATATGTAAATATATAAAATATGAATAAAATAAGTGAAGTATAAGAGAATAATTGATATTAATATCATTTATATGATTCATTTATAACAATTTATTTTTAATTTATTATTATTTCTTCTTTATTTATTTATTGTTGTTCTTCTATGAATTTTTATTTTCTTTTCTTCTTTATTTTTTTTTCTTATTCATCTCTATTTATTCTCTATTTAATATCACATTAACTCTTATTCTTCTTTTTATATTCTTCCATTTATTATCACTTAGTATTATTCTTGTCTACTTTTATTTTCTTCTTTCATTATGTATTTATTCTTTGTATTTTGTTCATTTTTTATTTGTTATTCATTGAGTTAGTTCAAATAAGAAATTGTAAGAAATGACAATTTGTATAGAATGTTTATTATTGATATTTTTTAATGGTAGTGTGTATTTATTAAAAGAAATCAAAACATAATTAAAGTATAATTATAAATATATTCGAATATTAATATGTTAGTATGAAGTACTAAAATAAATAAAAGTAATACTATACATTTTTATTATGTTCATTCAAAGAATTTAATTGAAAATGATTGAATTGATTATTTTATTTTGGTCTTTTTTTATTCTTCTTGATAAACACAAATTAATAATAGAATATAAGAATAATTAATAAAAGAGTAAGAAAGATGAAATAGAAACAAAAGAATAAGTATTTTGTTCAATGGTTTATGATAATTTTAGAATATACCAAACTAATTTTCAAAGATTTTTGGTAGTAGGCATTTCATATTTTTGTTTACCAAATTTAAAATATTAAAAGACTGAAATAATCCCAAGAAACACAATTTTGTTATAAATAAAATTTGATAAGAAAGGAAAGAAGATATTTAAAGAAAAAAAGAACAGAACTTCAAACAAGAAATCAAAATACATATATGAATACACTAAGTATAAAGTAAGAGATGAAAGACTTAATTAAGAAAGAAGAAGCTAGTAATTAAAAGAAGTGAAAGTAAGAAGAAGTACAAAACATGGAATATAAAATAGAAAGAAATAAGCAAGAGAAACTTAAGAGACACTATCAAACAGATAGAGGAGATGAATAAAGAAATATAAAAAGAAAACAAAAACATGTAATTAGGAAATTAAACAAAGTAATGTGAAAGGATAATAATGAAAAGCATCTGATGAGATGACCATTTCTAAGAGTAGAATCTAAATAGAAAAGTAACACGGAATAAAAAGGGACATTCAAATGATTAATGTGGTGATCAAATGAATGAAGAAATTAAAAGTAGTTTGAAGTTGTTTTTTGTATTTATTACTTAAGGAAACATTAAGAAACCTTCATGATATACCACAGAGAAATATCATGAACAACTATCCAAATAAATTATTACCTCGAGTTCATCATCCGAGTGTATGGAATTCACATAATCGAAACATGTTACAATGAAAAGGGATATAAATGAAAAGGAAGTGAAGAAAGTAATAAA
>NW_001915630.1:0-2817 GCF_000208925.1 Entamoeba histolytica HM-1:IMSS
CCAGTAGAACTGGCTACACCAGAATGATTGAGTATTTTTTTCGGTTGTTTTACTAGTTTCTTGTCCTGTACTATGTTGTTCTTCAGTCCCTTGTCCTGCTGTACTTACTGACTCTTTTGTTTGTGTATCTCCAGAAGCTGTTGGTTGGAGTTGTTGGTTTTGTGCTGATTGTGGTTGTTCTGGTTTTATATTCACTGGCACTTTGTCTGACGATTTTGCATTTTGTGATTCTGTTGGATTTTTGACAGATTTTTCACTTTGTCCTTTTTCTTCTGCTATTTCATTTACGCTTTTGAAATGTACTTTATATAATTTGTACATTCTTTTGTACTCTTTTGATTTTATTTGTGTGTGCATAACTTCTGTATTGTCAATACTTTTTGTTGCATTAGTAACTACAATAATCAATAGAAATGTAATCATTGAATGAAATATATTTCAGTTCTTCTTTCTTCTCTTTAAATATACTCTCACCATTTTTCTATTATTATCTTTTACTTTCATTTTCATTGACAATGACTCAATCATTTTATTTTTCATTTCATCGTATTGTTGTATTATTTTATTTTGAAATTCAACAATAAGTATAATGAAATGAAATATTAAATTACATTTCAATTCATTTTTGTAATTTATTTAAAAAAAATTGAATAAATATCAAATTTAATAAAATAAACCATAAACAATAACAACAATAATAATATGAATAATAATTTCAATTCATAATTCAAATCATTACTCTTTTAAATTATATTCAATAACTTTATTATTTGTGTTAATTTATTATTTTATTACATTCTCATTTCTTTATAATATTGATTTATTTATATACTTGTAGTTTATTATTAGTCTTTGTTATCTTATACTATCTCTATCAATTGAAATGTGTTATTATGTTAATATGTTCTTTATTTGTTCTTTATTTGTTCTTTATTCTTTTATTTCATTTCTTATAGAAAATAAATTGATAAACATCATAAACAGCAGTATATCATTGATATGAATAAAGGAGAATCAACATTTTTAAATAAATTATCATATTTTTAACTTTATTTACTCTTTTATCTCTTTATTTTATTATTTGTATTACAATATAAACATTTAATTTCATGTTTTAGATGTTACATATTAATAATCAAATAACTTCTACTTTGTTCTATTTCTTTTATTTGTGATAGTTCATATTTATGTTAAAAGTTAGAATATTAAAAATTCATTATTGATGACTTTATAAATTATTACATTCATGAAACATCAGATTTATCAAATGTTCATTGTTTGTATATTATTAATTTCTTATTTATGTGTTAATATTATATAAATAATGTAAATCATTTATATGATTAAATTAAATAAGTTGAAATGTTTCAAGAAGAATTAATGAATAATTTTAATGATTGCTAAATAATAAAGAAGAGCAATTCATCTTATCAAAAATAGTGATAAAAGTACAATATATATAGAAAATATATAAAGAAAGAAGTAAAATACAAATAAAAAGAACAAACTTCTTCTTATTAAATAATGAAAATGATAAATAAATGATGATAAACAAGTGATAAAAATATAAGAAAGAAATAAGAAAGTTGAAATGATAAAAATTATAACATCATTTGAAATTACTTAGATAATTATGATAAAAAGAAGAAAGAAAATAGATAAATTAAAACAAATACTAAATAGAAAAAAGATGAAATAAAAATAAGATAAAGAAAACACATCAAGAAGAACAATAAACCTAATCACAAACAATGTGACAATGAAAATTACTAATGAAAGAAAGAAACATCAAATAAACAACAACCATACCATTAACATTGAATATGAAAACGAATGAAACTATAAAAATTGAACAGAAGAAGATAAAAACAATATTCAAAAGAAAGAAATGAACAAAAGACGTAAAAGTAGAATATAATACATCATAAAAGAAATGAAAATAGAATAAAAGAAAGAAATAAAACAAAAATAAAATGAATGGTTTTGATGAAATAGATTAAATATAACGGAAAGTATTTGAAGAAAAGAAATAGGATAAAATGATATAAAAAAATAAGCAATTAATTAAGTATTAATAGAACTAGCTTCTATTCTTCCTGGCTCAGGGGAGACTAATCCCGTCTCTTCGTCTTCTTCTTCAAGCAGCTCTACTGAGTATATTTGGTTGTGATCTCCGCAGTATTCCATAACATTAATCATGTTTTTTATGACAAGGTTTTTTACTTCTTTCTCGATGTCAATATCAATTTTTAATTCTTTAATTAATTTATTACTTTCTTTATTTATTAATCCATTTATTGAAATTATTACTGGTATTGTTTTGACTTATTTTAACTTTTCTATTTTTATTAGAATATTCTTTAATTCCTTATACTTATTTATTTTCTTCCAATAGGCTCCATTAATATTGTGATCAGCCACAATAGTCATATCAAATAATAAACAAGTTTTATTCTTTTTATCTAATACATATATGTCTGGTATTTTGTGATATTATCATTCACTTTTAGGCATTATTTGTTTGTTCCATATCATAGTGATGTCTTTATATTTGAACATTGTTTCATATGAAGTATTTTTTATATTGTTTATTTCCAGTGTATTTTCTTATTAATCCCTCCCATATTGAAATGTCAATATTGTCATGTTTTTCCATTTGTGATTTATTATGATAAATACAAGATAGTAAGATGTGTTCTACTGTAGCTATCTTGTCTTTACATAGTGGGCAGTATTTTAATCTTTCATTTTTCATTATTTTTGCTTTCTTATACCCACAAAATATTGCTCCATCTTGCATTTTAGTTAATTGGAGAA
>NW_001915629.1:0-2818 GCF_000208925.1 Entamoeba histolytica HM-1:IMSS
TTTAATTTCTCTATTTTCATTAGCTTATTCTTTAATTCCTTATACATATTTCTTTTCTTCAATAGGCTCCATTAATATTGTTGTCATCCACAATAGTCATATCAAATAATAGACTAGTTTTATTCTTTTTATCTATTACATATATGTCTGGTCTTTTGTGATATTGTCCATCACTTTTAGGCATTATTTGTTTGTTCCATATCATTGTGATATCTTTATATTGGAACACTGTTTCATATGGAGGTTTTTTATATTGATTATTTAATGTATATTTTCTTATTAATCAATATTATAATGCCTATATTGTCATGTTTTTCTATTTGTGATTTTTTATGACAAATACAAGATAGTAGAATGTGTTCTACTGTAGTTATTTTGTCTTTACAAAGTGTTGAGTATTTTAATCTTTCATTTTTCATTATTTTTGATTTTCTATACCTACAAAATATTGCTCCATCTTGCATTTTAGTTAATTGAAGGAATGCATTTTTTCTTAATATTGATTGATTTCCATGCTTTGGCTGTAGTAGTTTCATCTACTCATTTTGACTCGAACCATCTTCTAAAATATCCACTAATTTGATGACACTTCCATTTTTTGATGTATTTATCATTAATTTTTTATTTCTATGACTACTTCTTTTTCTTTTTTCTTTTCAATCCCTTCATTTATTATTTCTTCTATTTTTGTTTCATTTATTTTATGAATTATTGTTTTTAATTCTATTCCATATTCATTTCTTATTGTACCATCTATCTATATGTTATTTCATATTTCACTTTCTCTTGTACAGTAGTACATCACTGTTCTAACTAATTCAATAACATATTCGTCACTTATATTTATTAATCCTTCACCCATTTCTTCTAGAGGGACATATAACCTATCTTTGGAGTTTCACCATTGTATTTTGCCTTTCTTAAATATTTTCTTATCTCCAAATCAATTTTATCTAGGTCAGTGATTTTCCAATTTACAACTGATGCTGAATATCTGAAGATATTGATTACTTCCGTGTTTATTCTAGTAATATATATTCTATTACTACTTTCATCAGTGTTTATTTCTTCCATCTTCTTCATCATTTTTTCTTTGATGATTTTACAATTGAAGGTGTCATCAATTTCGTCGGACTGCCATATTCCTAAGTATTTATACAAGTCCTCACCTTCAATTACGGGGATGTTTTGCATTCCATTTGGTATTTCTTTAATGTTTTTTAATACCATTCCTGACTTTTTTTCATTCATTTCCATCCCTATTCCACTTATTATTTCTTTAATTTCATTGTGGATTATTCCCATTTCTTCACTACTTTCCGTCATTATTTTCATTTCATCCATATATAATGTGTGATTTGATTTTGGGAATTTCTCTTCGATGAGTTGAGAAATTACATTCATCTGTATGATGAAGAGTAGAGGGGATAAGGAATCACCTTGTAAAATTCATCTATTTAATTTAATACTACCTAGATATTCATTAAATTTATAACCGATGAATATCTTCCATCTAGTCATCATACTTTCAATTATGTCAATGATGACACCCTCATAATTAAAATATTTTAATGATTCAATTACCCATTCGTGGTTTACTGTGTCATATAATTTCTTAATGTCATAATATGACTCCACATATTTTATTTATTTCTCTTCTTTCTGCTTTAACATATAACTATTAATTATTCATTCTTTAGCAGCTAAAGACTGTAATTTACATCCCAGTTGATTTTTACTAATTTTCAATGATTCACAATTCATGTTAAGTCTTCTGTGAATCTTTTCTTTTAATATGGAGGTAAATACTTTCATAATTACATTTGTACAACTGATAGGACGATAATTAGTGACGTCGTTCATATCAATTTGTGGATTAATAAAGTTCTTCCACTTACCATGTCTAATGGGATTTTTCGGGGAAGTTCAACCATTCATTAAAGATATTGAGAATGATTTCTCTTGATGATGACATCCTTTTCCAATAATACCCATATATAGTGTCTATTCATTGTGCTTTCCAGTTACTTATTTTCATTATACTTGCATTTAATTCATTTAATGTTATAATGACACTATCATAATTTCTATATCTTTTATTCCACAAGGTGATTTGTTTTATTTTCCAATTCTCTTTATTTAATATCACCTGTGTTTCATATAACGATTTCAAATATTCTAAAGTAATCTCGTTATTTGGATATATTTCATTTTTTGGGTCTTTCTTCCTTATTTTAATTTTCTTGTTAGAATCAAACATGATTTTATTTGTATTGATTCTGACCCTTTCTTCCTTATTAAATTTAATTCTTTCTTTTATCATTGTCATCATATATTTTAGGTATTTTATTCTTTCTAGTGTTTTAACTTTTATTCCTTCTTCATCATTTTCTTTTAATTTCATGATGCACTTTATTCTGTACCATTTCCTTCCCTTGACTAAATCTTCTAGTCTATTTATTTTCTTTAGGATTTCTTTTATTTCATCAAATTTATCTCCTATTATTTTATTTTGGAGATAGAGGTGCATACACATTGAAATATTCATATCATCTTGTAGATCCTGCACTCTAATTCCTGACCATATCCATCTATTATTAATTTCCATTATTAATCGGTCAGCTTCTTTTCTTTTCCAGTAGTAATTAATGTTTGAACATTTTTCTACTTTCATTTCTTTCACTTTATTGATGAGAGTGTTAAGATATTCTTCATCAATTTCTGTAGAGTTATTCTTTAATATGATGTTTTTTATTATTGAATCACACTCTACTCTTCTATTATATCATTTACTTTCACTTTAATGTACCGTTTAGTG
>NW_001915628.1:0-2828 GCF_000208925.1 Entamoeba histolytica HM-1:IMSS
TGAAAGAATAACTTCATTGTATTGAAATATGAAGTTTGATGTGTTAGATAATGTATTATTTGTAGAAAAGAATAATATATAGTTAGAAATTCATTTTGAACATTATTGTTGAGCGAAATGATATATCAATACAAATATTGATGAAATACATGTTGCTACTATTTACATATTTTATAAAATTAAGATTGAATATCTCTGAATATTTCACATTGAAATTGTTTATTTTTAATAAATTTCATTTATCATTGTTTGAATAAATCTAATTTTACATAAAATAAATATATATTATTTATTATTTAATAACAAAACAATGAAATTAAAATATAAATAGAAGAAAGATATTTGATAATAAAAGTATTTTATTAATATATAATTTCTTTTATATTTTTGTGTTTGTTATTAATGTATTTATGTATTTTATGTTTTGAATGAATTATGATTAATGACAATGTTTTTATTCATTCTTAATTTATTATTTATTCATTAAATTATTTTCAAATAATATTTCTCATTTATATTATAATTGAATTATTTCTTCTTTATTTATTCAATTATTGATAAATTATTTAATTATTGTAATGAATATATAACTAAGAATTTCATTTAAAATGAATATGGAATAAAATAAATGAAAATTAATGTTTTATTGACAAATAATAATATTTAAATCAACAAATAAATGGTTTCAATAAAATAAAAATAAATAAATTAAGAAAAAGAAATGAATAAATAAATCTAAAATATCAGATAAATAATATGAAATAAATAAAAAATTAGTTAATTAAGTGTTAATAGAATTTTCATCCATTCTGTCTGAATCAGTGGAGATTAATCACACCACTGAGCTGTTTTAAAGAATAATCTCTTTTTTAACATATTCTTTAAGATTTTGTATGAGTATGAGAAAATCACTTCTTTCTTTTATTTACTTCTATTAAAGTTTTCTCAAGTTTATTTCTATTTTCTTTCTTCTTTTTAACTTTTAGTTTGATTTCTATTTTAATTTAATTTATGAAAGAGAGAAGAAAGTATTTTATTCCCACTAGATTATTATGTTTAATTTTCTTTTATTCTTAACCACACTTTACTATATCATTTTCATTGATTAATACTTCCATATTTATTTCTTAATTCTTTATTATTAAATATCAATTCTTAAAGTACAATAAGTAATATTCCACCTAATAAATTACTGTACAATTTGCAATATTAACTAATACATTTCATATTCAAAGATACCGTCATAACCAAATAATAACTTAGAGAGAGTTAAAACATCAATTATACTATGGTTTATGTTGTGTTTCAGATGTGATACATTCAGTCCCAAGAAGAATAACAAAAAAACAAATCAATTATGATTAACCTTCTTTTTAGGTTTTTCATCATGTTGAGAAGTGAGCGAATCACTTTCTTCAAAATGCTTTATTTCTATTGAAATATTGTTTTTACAAGCATGCTCAACTTAAATGATTCATCATTTAAGTTGCTGCCTGACTTTTATTTTGATTTTGATGAGTAATATAATATTTCTCATTCTTTATATTGTTGTTTTAAGAAGAGTATATCCATATCATAATGATTATGACTCATCACCTTTATCTCCGATACCACTTAAAAAACACCATTCATTGATAATATCATTATATTCAAATGTACATACAACAGTAACAATAATATATGCATCTTCTTTAATAAATTATAACTCTTGATAAATAATAAACCCTTAGTAAATAATAATCACTATCATTAATAATGAATAATATTATTACATAATAACTACTCATAATAAATATTAATAAATAATAACCAGTTTGTTTTGAATAGATATTATCTCACCAAAGGCATGTCATGACCAGATGAAAACTGAGATATTCGAAGGATAGAAATATTTTGTGGTTTCATGTGGTGTCTCTGACATGCCATCTTCGAATCCCTTATCTCAAGAATACCAACAAGAAAAGAAATAAATAACAAATAAATGAATAAGAAAGAATGATTCTTTGTTGTACTTTTAAATAAATAAATATTAAATATTAATAAAGTAATGAAATGAATATTAATGAGAATAATGTAATTTAAATAAAATGAAATAAAAAGAATGATAAATAATCAATGTTTCAATGAATAAAATATTATTTAATATTCATATTTCATAAATTAATTAATCATTTTATTTATCAAACATTCTATTTAAATTAATATTTATTT
This sequence comes from Entamoeba histolytica HM-1:IMSS, assembly GCF_000208925.1. NCBI lineage: Eukaryota > Evosea > Mastigamoebida > Endamoebidae > Entamoeba > Entamoeba histolytica. The sequence continues at coordinate 2,212 of NW_001915628.1, forward strand.
AAAATATAAAATATCATATTTTATATTAAATTATTCAAAATAAATTTAAATAAAAATTCATTTAATTTATTTAATGTTTTTTAATTACATCATCAAATTGTATTGTAGAAATACAATCATTATCTTTCTAATGATGTTCAATCATTATACATATTTATTATCTTTTTAATTATTTCTTTTTTATGATGAATAGTACTGATAAAATATTTTCTAGTTCTTCATGTTCAATAAATTCAATACCTTCTTTTACAAACATAAATATTTTGGTAATTTTGTTTTCTATTTATTTCATTGTTTTATTTATTTCTTGTTCTTCTTTCTTGTTGATTTTTTAGAAAGAATAATTTATTTAATTTCAGTTATTTCAATTTCCAAATCACAATAATTAATTTCTTCTATATATTTCATTCTTTTATTTCTTTGCAATTTCTTTATTTTTATTTATTTGGTTATTCCTTTCTTGTTTAATATTTTATTCTTTTTCTTCAGTAATACTCTGATAATCAATATCTCTTTTTTTCAACTTCTTCTACATTAATTGATGTTAATAATCTTATCATTGTCATCACCCTTACAATTCCATTTTAGCTTTTTGTAGTATAATAACAATATAAACA
>NW_001915627.1:0-2832 GCF_000208925.1 Entamoeba histolytica HM-1:IMSS
TATTTCAATGATTCTCAAAGACAAGCTACTAAAGATGCAGGAACAATTGCAGGAATGAATGTGATGAGAATTATTAATGAACCTACGGCAGCAGCTATTGCATATGGACTTGATAAAAAAAGTTCAGGAGAGAAGAAAGTATTGATATTTGATCTTGGAGGAGGAACATTTGATGTATCAGTTCTTGCAATTGAAGAAGGAGTGTTTGAAGTTAAAGCAACTAATGGAGATACACATCTTGGAGGAGAAGATTTTGATAATCGACTTGTTAAATATTTTATTGGTGAGTTTGAAAGAAAATATAAGAAAGATATTAGTGGGAATGCACGAGCTGTTAGAAGATTAAGAACGGCATGTGAAAGAGCAAAAAGAACATTATCAAGTGCAAGTGTTGCTAATATTGAAGTTGATCAATTATATGAAGGAATTGATTTTTATACATCTATTACACGAGCTAGATTTGAAGAAATCAACATTGATTTATTTAAATCAACTATTGGACCAGTTTCAAGAGTATTAGAAGATGCTAAAATAGATAAAAGTAGTATTGATGAAGTAGTATTGATAGGAGGAAGTACAAGAATTCCAAAAGTCGTTGAGATATTAAAAGAATTTTTCAATGGGGAAAGAACCAAATAAAAGTATTAATCCAGATGAAGCAGTTGCGTATGGAGCAGCAGTACAAGCAGCTATATTAACAGGAACCGGAGGGAAAGCAACAGAAGATGTGTTATTACTTGATGTTGCACCACTTACACTTGGAATAGAAACAGCAGGAGGAGTTATGACAGCATTAATTCCTAGAAATTCAACAATTCCAGCAAAGAAATCCGAAATATTTTCTACATATGCAGATAATCAAGCAGAAGTATTAATTCAAGTATTTGAAGGAGAAGCATCAATGACAAAACATTGTAATTTACTTGGAAGATTTGAGTTAACAGGAATAGCACCAGCACCACGAGGAGTACCACAAATCGAAGTTACATTTGACATTGATGCAAATGGAATATTAAATGTAACAGCAGAAGATAAAAGTAGTGGAAAGAAGAATAAAATTACTATTACAAATGACAAAGGAAGATTAAGTAAAGAAGATATTGATAAAATGATAAGAGAAGCAGAGAAATATAAAGCAGAAGATGAAGAGAATAAGGCACGAATTGAAGCAAAGAATCAAATAGAAAATATGTGTTATTCAATGAAGAATAGTATTAAAGAAATGGGAGATAAAATAAGTGAAGAAGATAAGAAGAAAGCAGAAGAAATAATAGAAAAGAATTTAAAATGGGTTGATAACAATCAAAATGGAAGTAAAGAAGAATATGAGAAGAAAAAGGAAGAAGTTGAAAAAGAAATTGGAGAGATTTATTCAAAAATAACTCAAGGAGGAAGAGGATTTACAGGAACTAGAAGCACAGAAAAAGAAAATAAAGGACCAAGGATTGAAGAAGTTGATTAAATAAAGAAGAAAAGAATATGTACAAATAATAAGAAAAGTAATTAATTAAAATCATTTGGTTAATAAATAAAATAATAAAAAATATAATAAAGAATAATAAAATAAAAGTATTTTAATTAAAATAATTTGTTAAATTCATTAATACTCATTTGTTAAATTTTCATTTATAACAATAATGAATATTCAAATTGTTATGTTAACTTAATGAATCATCAAATGATAATATTCAATAATGAATAGAATATATATGAATATGATATAATTGTAATACATTTAATTTTATTTAAATGTATTAATAAAATCATTCATTAATTGAAAATAGTAAGACAGTAATAAGTTTATTAACAATATTAATTGTATAATAAAGATATTAAAAATATATTAAATGTATATATTAGATTAATGAATAATAATTAAATAATTAAATACTTTAGAAATATTAATGAAATTCATTTCATACTTTATTATTTTTCATTTTAATATTGATATTAATATTAATGTTTTATAATATTAAATGTTTATTGTTTATGTTATTTTGAATATTATTTATTTCATTTGATTTTTGATAAATTTCATTTATTTTTATTGATTTTCAGACTCATCAAAATACTCTTTTTATTCATATATTTAACTTTATACGAAATAATAAATGATAGATTATATTTTTGGTTTTATGCTAAAATATTATATTTATTCAATTTGCATAATTATAATTATTACCAATATTAATATATTTATTGTTGAAGTTAAATTTAAATAGTTTAGTTGATTTCATTTGATTATATTATTCATTTTTATTATATAATTATCGTGAATTGATTTAGAAGAAGTACTTTTATTAATGTTGGTTATGAAATTATTAATCCATTATCTAAAATTAAATTATGATTTATATCTATGAATTTGTTGTTTATTAAAAAGTAAAAATAATAAGTAAGATATTAATATAAAAATATAGATATAATTATATTGAATGAAATTTAAAATAGTTATAAAATTCTAGGATTAATTGGAATTATTATTTTTTAGATAATCAAAAATAATTAATATGGTTAATTGAAACTATTTAATAGAAATAATAATTGAATAATGTTTTAGTTCAATATATTGATGATGAATAAGAATCAAAATGGTAATTCTTATTTAATATTATTAATTGTAAGATATATTTATATTTTATTATATTAACTGAAATAATTTCAATTATTGATACTATTAAATTATAACAATAAGATTAATTATAACATTGAACAAAATATATTGTTTGTAATGATATTTTCTTTGTTCTTATTAATTTATTATATCATAATTTAACTGACATTAACTGATATTATGATTAATTCATATGTATTTATAAATACAATACTCTC
>NW_001915626.1:0-2849 GCF_000208925.1 Entamoeba histolytica HM-1:IMSS
CATTAAAATACTTAAAAATGCAATTTCAAATAACATAAATAATAAAAAGTAAGAGTGAAAGACAGAGAATAAAATATGATATAAATATAAAAAAGAAATATGAGAAGTCAAAATAAATAATTATATTTTATAATGTGACTATATTCTCTTATTCATATTCAAAATGAATATCATTTCTGATGTAATTGTTTAAAATGAAAATGGCTAAAAGTAACACATGAATTATATGGATGACATTAAAGTAACAAATGAAACAAAATGGAAATAACACATCAGAAAATAATTGACACAAATGAATCAATAGAATTGAAATAAAAAATAAATGATGAATAGTAAAAAGAGGAAATATAAGTAATGCAGATAACACGAATATTATACAATTATAAGATAAAGAATATTCATATAAATAATTATGAAATGATCAAATTACAAAAAAAAGATGATACAGAATGTATAGAGAAAATAATTAATAATATAAAAGAATGAATAGAAGAAATAAATGAAATGATATGAATTATATTAATAGATTAAATAAAGAAATAATACCAAAATTCACATACAATGGTTATGTTGTTAAATAACCAATTACGAACTTAAATGAAATGAATAAAATGATAAGAAAATGAATAAAAGAATGAAATGTAATAAGTACAAGAATGTGTACGAGTAGATTATATTTCAATCAAAATAAAATGGAAATGGAATAAAGAGTGTAAGAGATGAATAATGGTATTGAAATAATAAGAAAATATTTATTGCAATTGAAAAGAGGAGATAAAATATGAGATAAATGAAAAAAGAATTGAATATTGAATAGATTCTATAAAACATGTGGAAAAAAGCAAAAAAGAAAAATAAAGATAAAAAGAAATAATAAAATATATAAAAGACAAGTTTCAAGAAAAATATATCAATAAATGGAGAAATAAGAAATTAAGGAGTGAAAATTTAAAAGGAATTGAAGATAAAATAACAGAAAAAAGAAAACAATTAAAGTATGGAAAACAATTAATAATATAAGGAATGTATATTCAAATAAAGAAAAACAACAAATAATTGAATAAAAAAAAGTAATTTGGATAAATGAACAAAAATATGCAATGTGTAATATCTGTAATAAAATAACAACAATAAATAATATCATTCTCATTTGTATACTCATTAAACAATCACAGATGAATAAACATGGTAAAATAGGATAATATATATGGAGAGATTTAAAAATTAAATTTAAAATATATAAAGATGAAGAAATAAAGAAAAAAAGAGAAGAAGAAAATACAAAGCAAAGAAGAAAAGAAGAATAGGGAAAGATAAAATACTTATGGTTTGAATCAAGAAATAATAAATAAGAAGGAAATTTAAATAAAAAGAAGCATTAATCATAGATATAACAATAGTAAGAGACAATAATATAAGTAAAACATTTACAGATAAAATATGTATATGAAATTACAAGAAAATATCAGAGAAATAGAAAGAATAATATAAAGATTAATAATCATTCCATTCGTAATAACAGTATGAGGATTAATAAACAAAAAAACAGTTAGAATATTAAGAAATGAATGAATTAAAATTCGATTGAAAATAATGGTAAAAGATATTGTAATATCAAATATGAAAGATATTATGAGACATTGATGTAAATATTCAGGAAAATACAGTGATGTAGAAGAATTAAACTCGGGAGATGGTGAATGTTGTGAAGAAATTCTCAAATGAACAATAGGTTGGAATTATTATTAATTTATTATTTATATCATCACTGTTTTTTCTATTTCCATCATTATATTCTTGATTTTTTAATAATAATTAGCTAATGCACTACTGTACCAGAGAAAATGAAATATGAAATAACATATTAGATAGATGGTACAATAAGAAGGGAATATGGAATAGAATTAAAAAAACATTAATTCATAAAATAAATGAAACAAAAATAGAAGAAATAATAAATGAAGGGATTGAAAAGAAGAAAGAAAAAGAAGTAGTAGTAGAAATAAAGAAATTATTTATAAATACATCAAAATATGGAAGTGTCATCAAATTAGTGATATTTTAGAAGATGGTTCGAGTCAAAATGAGTAGATAAAACTACTACAGTGAAAGCATGGAAATCCATCAATATTAAAAAGAATGCATTTTTCTAATTAACTAAAATGCAAGATGGAGCAATATTTTGTGGGTATAGAAAAGCAAAAATAATGAAAAATGAAAGAATGAAATACTCAACACTTTGTAAAGACGAGATAGCTACAGTAGAACACATTCTACTATCTTGTATTTATCATAAAAAATCACAAATGGAAAAATATGACAATATCGGCATTATCATATTGATTAATAAGAAAATACACAGGAAATAAACAATATAAAACCCCCATATGAAACAGTGTTCCAATATAAAGACATAACAATGATATGGAACAAACAAATAATGCCTAAAAATGAATGACAATATCACAAAAGACCAGACATATATGTAATAGATAAAAAGAATAAAACTGGTCTAATATTTGATATGACGATTGTGGCTGATCACAATATTAATTGAGAATATTGGAAGAAAAGAAATAAGTATAAGGAATTAAAGAATATTCTAATGAAAATAGAAAAGTTAAAAGAAGTCAAAATAATTCCAGTAGTAATCTCAACCAATGGATTAATAAATAAAGAAAGTATTAAATTAATTAAAGAATTAAAAATTGACATTGACATCGAGAAAGAAGTAAAAAACTTGTAATAAAAAACATGATGGATGTTATGGAATACTGCTTCTATCACAACCAAATATACTCCATAGAGTTGTTTGAAGATGACTTATTGACAGGATTATGTTATCTACT
>NW_001915625.1:0-2855 GCF_000208925.1 Entamoeba histolytica HM-1:IMSS
TTTATTCAACATAAAATCAATAAAACATATATTTTGATAATACACAAATGAAATAATAAAGAAATATACAATACTCAAGAATTAATAAAAAAGAAATAAAAAGAATAAATGAATATAAAATTGATAAATAATAGAAGAAAGAAATAGAAAAACAACGAAAAACAAATAATATAAAAAGAATAAAAATATATAAAAGAATAAAAATAAAGTAGAAGAAGAATATAAAAATAATAAATCACAAAGAGATGATAAAAGAAGAAATAAAAAGTGTATTTTTAATGTAAAAATTAGAAATATTCAATAAAAGTGTCTAATTTAATGATGTAAAATAATTAATATTATTTTATTAATGAAAAATATTTTACTCTTTTTTATGTTTATTATTTATATGTATAACTTCATTATGATGTTTATTATATAATCAATCATATGTGTTATGTTATTATAACATATAATATGTAAAAAATATAAATGAAAATGATATGAATATATGATATAGAATATAAAACAAAAGAATAATAAGAATAAATGATAAATAAAAGGAGAAATGATAGTCAATGATATAATAATAAAATCAAAGTATAAAAGATAAATTTAATATTAATATAAAATGAAAATAAATATAAAATGAAAATAGATATAAATGATAATAATATAAAAATGATAAAGATGAATAAACAAATAATAAAATATATCTAAATATAAAAGAATAACAAGAAGAAAATCTAAAGAATATAAACATAAAAAATAATAAAATAAGAATCATAAAACAAGAAGAATATATAGATAAACATATGATATAGATAATATAAACAGAGAAATAAATATAAAAAGATATAAATATATAAAAATACGATAGATAAATAACATAATAATAAAAGAATAAAAAAGAATACAAATAATTAAATATGATTCATCAAATCATTTATTTCATTAATATTTCATACAAAATGACTACAAGTGATTATTTATTTGAATATTTATTTTAGTGTTTATTTAAATATTATGTTATGTGATATTTAATTCTTATATTGCTATTTATTTGATATGTTGTATATTAGATTTTATCTTTATTTATATTATCTTTAATATAATCATTTTTATATTCATGTTTATTCATTCTTCAATTTATTTCATTATTATTTAAATTATAAAATAGTATTAATTTAATCAAAATATCGTTAAAACGTGTTATATATTATTTCAATGTTTTAGATAAACATTTTTCTTTATTTCATTTTTTTCTATGTTTTTCATTTATTTGATTTTATATATTCTTCTTTCACATTACTATGTTATTTTGTATTATCATTCGTAAAATATTATTGTATTACTCTTATTTCATATTTCATTGTCATATTTATCGATATTGTTGTTTTATTCATTTTAAAAATAACAATAAATATATGAAATACTTGTAATATAATATTCATAAATATTTTGAAATGAATATATGATTGTATCAACATATTGATACATTATAACATTAAATATAATTGAAATAATTTGGTAATACACAAATAGAAAATAAGTTGTGTATATAAATAATCATTAATATATTCATTATTCAGTTAGATTTGTTGTACAAAATATATATTGAATTAAGATTATTTTAATTTTCAATTCTGATAATTCATGAATAACATTTGTGTTTTAGTTATTGATGAATTGATAATTGAATATAAATTAATACAGATGTTTTAATATATTATTTAGTATTGTTTTCAATCAGAATCATACGAATTCATTGTATTATAAATAAGATTATCATCAAATCAGAAATATAAGAATAAGAAATATGAATCTGATAATAAAATAATAAGTTTATCAAATCATAATATTTTGTTTGTTTGAAATAAAAATACACAATAAGAATAGAATATTTTTAGAGTTGGATGAAAGAATTATGACATTTTAACATTTCATCAAGTCATGAATGATATACAATGATATATAAATACAAAAATACAAAGAAAGCAAATAAATTTCAATTCAAATTCAAATAATGAATTGACAATAGAGAAATAGAAGTATGTTAGTGTGATATATTTAAAGAGAAGAACTAATTAGAAATAAACAATGATTCTATTGATATTAATTGTTGTAATTAGTAAAGGATTGGAAATTGAACAATACAATGAACAAGGAAATAAAGATGATAATAAACGTGAAGATAACATGATTGATTCAACAAGAACTAAACAACATAAATACGAGAATAACTATAACAATGATGAAAATACACAACATCAAACATATAATCGGTTGACTAATACCATTCAAAATATTTATATTAATATACATTTGATAGCTGAAGCACCATCAGAATCAGTACCACAAGCTCTAAAAGAAGGTGCAGAAACAGTATCACAAGGAACTACAACAACTGTACAACAAGAACAAGGAAGTAGAGTAACAACACATGGAGATGCAACAGGAACTTTATCTCAACTAGGTTCAGCATCAGCAGGTGTATCATCAACATCACAACCACAAGTACCATCAGGACAAGGAGATGGAGTGTCATCAACAGGAGTATCATCACAGTCAGGTGGATCAACACAAGCAGAACAAACAACACATTCAATTGAAACATCATCACAAACAAAACCATCAGGAGCGTCAACAACGAGCTCAGAAGGAGGTGCAACAAAAGGAGGTGCAGAAGCAATAACAACTGTACCAGCAGACACAGCACAACAGTCAACACCAACGACATCAACAACAGGAAGTACATCATCAACAACACAATCAAAACCATCAACACCAATAACTCCACCACAAAGTAGTTCAGCAGTAGGAATTACCGAAACAACAACACACCTGGGAGATACACCATCACCAGTAACAACACA
>NW_001915624.1:0-2856 GCF_000208925.1 Entamoeba histolytica HM-1:IMSS
TTGAATGAAAGATATTTCAATTATGACTATGTCATAATACCAATAAATGAAATAAATTTAAGTATAATGAAAATAAATAATTGAAAAACACAATGCATTAACATGAATAAAAGTAAAAAAGAAAAAGATAAAATATACATTATATAAAACGAATGAAACTCATAAATGATATAACTAATGACTCATATCACAATGTCAATGGAGATGAATGAAGAAAAGAAACATAAATAAAGAAACATAAATAAAGAAAATAGAGAAATAAGAGATTTAAAAAGAAATTGAATAATAAATTGAAACAGATGAATAATAAACACCTCAAGTATTAGATTAATTAAAGAAAAAAATGAAAATTACCATTATTAAAGAAGATAAAAATAATGACATTAAAAAGCTGAAGAGGATAATGGAACATTGAACATTCAATATTATAACATACTCAGTAGAACTAGTAGTAGAAGATTTATTTACTGGATTAATCCAAACTGATACAAAAACAATAAAAACAATTCAATTATTACTTAACTGTTTGCTTTTTATCATTTGATATTTTTGTTAATTTATGGAAAATTATGTTTATGAATATCAGTACCCAAATGAATAAATTCTGTTCAGTAATTCATTTACATTTCTTTATATCTTGTATTTAAATAACTATTCCAATTATAAGACTGAAATTTAGTTTTAATAATGAACATTTTGTCATAAGTTATGTTAATAATATAAAACAAAACATATTTCAATGTTTTAAAAGCTTTAAACAAGAAAATGGATTAAACAAATTATTTTCTATCAGTTTAATAGGTAAGAAATATTGTTTATAATCATTTGGTAAATAAATATTATCAAAAACCATAATTTATTAAATATGAATGAAAATAGTCATTTCTTACTTAATTCTTATTCAAAACAATAATTGTTATAAACCTCTTGCTCATTTTTGTTTTAATTGAGTGTTAATTTATTTATTCAAAACTGACTTTGGTCAATAAACACAATAACAGTGAAACTACCAAATGATAACAACATCAGTTTGAAAGAATGGCTACGTTCAAACTAGAACCAAAAGTCGTTGTGATGATGGATTTAAACTTTACCTCATCAAAGAATTATAACACAAATCTAATTCTAAGTAATTTAGCATAAATAGATTTTAAAGTATTACAACCAAATATTGTGATGTTAAGATATGTTATTGTATTATTACAAATATAATTAATGTGTTAAATGAAGATATGCTAAGTAATTCCGTTTCATTCTTGAGAATAAAAAACAGTTGAATAAGAAATTCATTGTTAAAGCAAATGAACTTTAAACAATGAATAAATCAGAAGTTCAAGATAAAGGAATGATATTTTAATAAGTCGGTAAAAGATAGAAACAGAACGAACAAAAATAATTATAAAATTGAAATAAATGAAAATAAGAACAAAGATGATTTAATGAATATAATACGTTATAAAATACAGACTAACAAAACTTAATTGAAAAATTTCAAAAATAAAAGTAATTCGTGTTGTATAACACAAAATGTCGAAATAAACCTACAAAATCTATTTCTTAACCAATTTCAACAGTAATTTGAATAATATTAAAATAATTTCATTAACATTCAATACATATTATAATATTGAATAATATCAAATGAACTCAATTGAGCTTATATGTTCTTTTTTTTTCTATTATTTGTACTTCAATAATAAACTTTAATTTTAAGTGATTATTTCATGAGATAGTAATAGAAAATAAACAAAAATAGGAATTAAAGAAAAGAACAAATAAAATGTATCAATAGTATTTGTACTGATTAAAAAAAGGTTAGAAATACTGAAGTAAGGAAGTTGAGACATTTATTGTGTGGAAAAGCAGTTATATTTGAATTGCAATTTCAAATATAAATTATTTAGGTGAAATGACATTCTAAGTACTACTCTAAATAAAAAGATAATAGTTATTAAAGAATAAGAAAAGGAATAAAATGACAACATCATTTACACAATTGAAGATAACAAAATATATAGGAAAATAGTTCAAATTAAGAGAGAAAAAGAAAAAGCATATAAAAGGATGTTTATTAGTAAGGCAGCAATAACCATAACACATTATAGAGGAAATAGACAATAAGAAATTAAGAAACAATAAGTAATAGAAGAGTTATGAATATTTAAATATTAACTAAATTATTATTATAGAATGAATAATTCAATAATAGAAAAAAAAGAAATAAAAGAAAATATTATTCACAAAGGAAGAAACAAAAAATTTATAAAGCTACTCAATACTTAATTAAGAAGTAAAATAAAAAAGTATTAGTTAAGATAAAATTCAAACCAGATTAATCATATTTTGATTTTGCCCATAACAATACATTTTCTAATGAACTTGTTTTCTTACAATATTTTACAAGTCCAGCATCACCAATAAATTGTTGATTTTTTAGCCAGATAACTCTAGCCACATTAAGTATGGTTCGACACATTTGACCAACTACTTTTTTATCATTATCAGTATCTTTACTTTTATCATTACAGTCATTTAAAGAAACACCCCAAGCAGCCATCCGATGAATAAGAGTTAATTCAGCAATTCTTACACCTAATGCATTAAAGAAATCAATAGTACAATCGTCATGTCCATCTCCTTTAAAATGACAACATAACGCAATCCCTATTCCTCGTAATCTTTTTGTTTTTGTTAATGAAATTCCCATTCTTAATGCCATATCAGTAGCTGATCCACATAAATGTTTCCCAATAATAGTAGTAGAATTTTCTTGTGTTTTAATTTGATCGTCAATTTCTGGTTCATCAATTAATTCATTAATGTCAATATCACTTAAATCTGCTGCAATTCTTGTTA
>NW_001915623.1:0-2856 GCF_000208925.1 Entamoeba histolytica HM-1:IMSS
ATTTTCTTTCGTTTTTATTCCTTATGTATTTATAATAATTATTTCATTTCTTTTCTCTTTTATTTCTTATTCTTATTTTATTATCGTATTTTTGTTTATCATTATTACCTTTATTAAATTAATTGTTGAAAATAATGGTGTTGATAAAACATGAAAATTCAAATCACTAAAGATGAAATAATAAAATAAAACAAAATTGAATTTTCTTTTCTTCAATTTTTTTTCTTATTTTAAAAAAAAAATGAAAAAATGCTAAAAATAAAATAAACTAATTATAGAAAATAATAATATTATAATTTTATTATTATTATATTATTAATATTATTATATATTTATTGTTATTGTAAAAATATAAAAGTCATTTATTTAAAATAGACTAATGTTAAAAATAATGTTTGACGTGATGTGTTAATAACGTGGATTAACTATTTAAACATCCATATTTTGAACTTTTAAATATCAAATTAAATTAAAATGGAAGAGCTAATTAACAAGAATAAACAATTTTTTGAAGAAGTAGTAGAAACACTTCCAAACAATCAAAAATCAATTGATGATGTTACTAAGAATTATCAATATTATTTAGGAAGTATTAAAAATGAAGTATTTGAAATAAAAGATAATGAAACATATTCAGAAGCTATTAAAAGAGGAGAAGGAATATTTGATAGGATTGATGAAACAGAAAGAAGAAGAAAATTAGTGATAGAAAAAAGTCAAGAAACAATCAACCAAATAGAAATAAAGTTAGTAAGAGAAAAAATGGAAAGAATCATACAAGAATGTAAATCAGATGAAGAAACCCTAGGCAAAGCAAGAAATGAACTAATAGATAAAATCATTTCAATTGAAGAAATGATAATGAAAGACAAAATAATCAAAATACCAGAAGAAACAGATACAATCACCACAGAATTTAATAAGAAGAAAGAAGAATGGGAAAAGCATTATTACAGTGATTATTTAGAAATGAAGAAGAGAAAAGAAGAATTTAAACAACTAGAAGAATGGACAAATAGAAAAGTAAGAAGTATACTATTTGATTCAAATATTGATGATTGGAATAAAAATACATCAGTATTTGATCAAAGAATAATAAATAAAGAACATATAATAATTATTATTGAAGATGAAGATGGAAATAAATTTGGAGGATATGTTAATTCTAAAATTGATAAATATTGTTATATAAATGATTCAAAATCATTTGTATTTTCATTAAAATCAAATGGAAGAATGAAAGGAATGAAGAAATTTGATATTAAACAAACACAATATGCATTTTATTTAAATAATCAAATACAAGATTGTTTGTTTAAATTTGGATTTGGAAATGATATATTTGTTTGTAAAGAAAATTATAAAACAAAGTCATGGTGTGAGCAACAGTCTTTTGAATATAATGAAATTGAAAATGCACTTTGTGGAAAATTTTTTTTCACACCAAAACAAATCATAGTAATTGAAATGAAATTAAAAGATTCAATCTGGAATAATTGAAAATGAACTAAAAAAGAATAAAAACAAATCAATGAAGAATATGAACATTTCGTTCATCTGCCAATGAATGAAATGGTGAATTAAAAATGGACATAATTCAATGTTGATTTATTTTATTTCATTTAATGAAATTTTCACACCAATGAGGGTGTTTTTAATAAATAAGAAAAGAAATAAGAATAAAAGAGAAATAAGATAAAATGAATAAACAATTTATTTGTATTATTTCATTGAACTAATTCATTATGAATCAAATGAATAAGATAATAGAAATAAGAATAAGAAAAAAATAAAGAAATGATAAAATACATCAACATATTTATGTTATTATTTATTATTCATTCTTATTGTTATTTTCTATTTAAACAATAATAAACAAAACATAATAAGAAAGATAAATAAGAATAACACAACATAAAATAAAGAATAATAATAATAAAATATACAACAAACATGAATAAACAAGAAATGACAAATGATAAAAGAAGAACTAAATAAAATAACAACAAGAATAAAGAAAATAGAAATAAATAGAATAAATTAAGTGATGTTTAGAAAAGAGGAAAAGACAAAAAGAAGAAATGAATGATGATTATAAAAGATAAAAATAAAATAATAAATATAAAATCAAAATTAAAATAACATAATAATATAATAACAACATCATTGATTTTATCTTATTTTATTCTTATTTTATTTATCTTCTTTTATTATTTTTATTCTTCTATTTTATTAAATGAAAATGAATGAGAAATGAATAATGAATATCAGAAACAACACACAAACAAACATTAATACAAAATCAAATAATGAAATATCAAATAATAATTGAATATGATGAAGTAATTTAATAATAAATATAATAAATAATAATAGAAAGAATGAAATAAAATAATATGAAAGAATAATAAGAAAAGAAAAAGATATAAATGATGATAATAATAATAAATGAAATTATATATAATAATATAGTAATGAAATATTCATTCATAAAATAAGAAATAAAGAAATGATAATTCAATGAAAATAATTAAAATGATAAAATTAAATAAATTAATTCAATTTAAATAAAAGAATGAAGAATAGAAAAACAACATTGTCATTAATTAAAAAAAATAATAAATGAAGAAGAAATATTCTTAAAGTATAAAGAGATGAATATTCTTTGAATAAAGAATAATAGAAAATAATATCAATTATTTGTCTTTGTTTTTATTTATTGATTGTTGTATTACGTTTTATCAACACCATTATTTTCAACAATTAATTTAATAAAGGTAATAATGATAAACAAAAATACGATAATAAAATAAGAATAAGAAATAAAAGAGAAAAGAAATGAAATAATTATTATAA
>NW_001915622.1:0-1099 GCF_000208925.1 Entamoeba histolytica HM-1:IMSS
ATAAATGTTTTAATGGAAATTAAAATTTATAATAATAAATATATTTCAAAAGTGTGTAAAATTATTTATTCATTTTTTTTAAATTCAATCATAACATTACAAATTTATTTATTTTTAATGATGTTTGAATTTCAAACCAATACTAAAAACCAACTGTCATGTTAAATTATCGATAAATTTATTCGTTTATTTTTAAATATTTTCGTATTCATTTTATTTCAAAAATATATTTTAATGTAAAATTAAATAAAATAATATTAATAGAAAATTATCTTATAATAAAATAATGATTATGTAACAATCGATAAAATATTTTATTTTTAAAAATTATTTTGTTGTTTTTCATTTAAATAAAATATAAGGTGATGAATATTTAAAAAAACGTAGAATTATAGTTATTTATTTCAAATGAAAATGAAATTTTTTTAATAATAAATAACTTCAATTCACAAAATTGATAAATAAATAATTATTATGTTTAACTATTATTTAAAACAGCTAACAACGATTAATGAATATTAAATAAATTAAATTATTTATCAATTGAAATACAACTGATTGAAAAGTATATTTTGTAAATTCAAAATGAAGAAGAATGTTTCCAAAGAAAATAATGACTCAAAACCACAGAAACAGAAGAGTCATAAAGAGAAAGTGATAAATGAGATGGATATATTTATTATTGATACGCTCATGTTACAAGACACAAAAGAATGAAAAAAGTGTATCTAAATAAATAGTTGATTATATTTAAAAATATTAAAAAAGAACTTTAAATAATTAATATTGTTTTGAATTTCAACCAAAATTTACACAAAATAATAAAACAATGAATAAAATAATATTCCATATTATTTTCTAATATCATACATTTAGAGATATGTTTGTATCATGTTGATTAAATACTAATGTTATATTTATAAAGAAGTTCATGAAGAAAAGAAAAATAGATAAATAACAACAAAAATTGTTGGAATTTTTAATGGAATAACTAGAAAATAATAAATTTCCAATATAATTTAATGATTCAAAAAGATTAATCTTATTATGATTATAGATAAAGATAATATGGAATTATAATGTTGGTATATGCATTATT
>NW_001915622.1:1199-2856 GCF_000208925.1 Entamoeba histolytica HM-1:IMSS
CAAGAAAAGCATACCCAAATAATCAAATAAGTGAAATATATAGAAGAAATTAATTATTGTGATTTGGAAATTGAAAGAACTGAAACTAAATAACTTATTCTTTATAAAAAAATTAACAAGAAGAAGAACAATATGAAAGAAGTGAAAGAAATAAATAGAAAACAAAATTACCAAAATATTTATGTCTGTAAAAGAAGGTATTGAATTTATTGAACATGAAGAACTAGAAAATAATTTGTCATCACTATTCATCATAAAGAAGAATAAATGAAATAATAATTAATAAGTATAATGATTGAACATCATTAGAAAGACGATATGATTCTATTTCTACAATACAATTTAATGAAGTAATTTAAAAACATTAAATAAATTAAATGAATTTTTATTTAAATTTATTTTCAATAATTTAATATAAAATATGATTATTTATATTTTAAATAAACAATAATTTAAATAGAATGAATAATAAATGAAATACTTAATATATGAAATATGAAAGTTAAACAGTATTTTATTCAATGAAACATGGATTATTTATCATTATTTTATTTCATTTTATTTAAATTAAATTATTCTCATTAATATTCATTTCATTAATTTATTAATATTAATTATCAATTAATTTGAAAATACAACAATGAGTTATTCATTCTTATTTATTTTATTTATGTTTGTTTTGTATTTTTGTGTATTTCATTTGTCTTTTTATTTGCAACTTCATTTTGTGTTTTTGATGATGCTATTCTTTCCTTCCATTTCTTCTTTCACTATCATCTCTTCTTCATATTCACATAATATTGTTTATTACTTCATAATTCATTGCAATTGAATGTATATAAATTTCATTGACTTTGAATAGTTGAAGTGAATTTGTAACAAAATAATTAAGTGGATTAATCTCAATTGAATGTCCATTGATAATAAATAGTTCATTAATTCAACTTTGTTGGATTGTTTTGTGTATTTTTATTCGCATTTGATAAGTATCAATCCATTTAGATGTTTTGTTGTAAATTCCATTTAACGAGAAGTATCAAACAAATAACCTATTAATCATAAGAAGAAATAATTAAACTTAACATAACAACAATTCAACAAAATACAGTTTGGTTTATTAGTTGTTTGTTTTCTTTTTATTATTATTATTATTTTTTAATAATGACAATGAAAGAATAGTAAGTTTATTTTTAATCTTAGTTGGTGAAATATTGTAAAAATGATTTATTCTTAAATTTTACATTGTTATATTCTTTCAAATAAAATGTTGTTGAAATATTATTCATTTTAAATTAATAATCCATCTCTTTTCATTCATTTCAATTTATTTTATTATTTCTTCACTTTTCTCTCTACCATTATTTTCATTATCTTTATTTACTTCATTTTCTACAAAATTGTTTCATAAATATTATTTTATTGTTTTTTTCTGAAAACTCTCTATTTGTTAATTACACTTTTTCATCATCAACAACACTAACAAACTCTACTTAATTGAAAATATTGACAAATTCACTTCTTCATTTTATAAATACACTTAATCCATACTTTTCTATATCATAACACATTGGCTCAAATTCTCCATTTGACTTATTCAATTAATCATTATTATTTATTTCTAATTCAATTTGACAAATTAAATAATGAATTCACATTA
>NW_001915621.1:0-2859 GCF_000208925.1 Entamoeba histolytica HM-1:IMSS
TAGTAAAAAAGAAAATACTGAACTTGTTCAAGACAAACAAGCATTTATTGATAAACTTACTCATGATACTGCAGAAATGGATAAAACATTAGAAGAATTACGTAAACAAGTAGCAGCTAAAAGAGCTGAAGAAGATAATAAGAAAGAAGAAATTATCGTTAAATCTCTTCCACAACCAAATCACGTTGCTAATCTTGAAGAGAAGTTTGTTTTTATTACTTTCATTCTAAATTCTCTATTGTCATAAAAAAAACATATAAAATTCATATCATTTAGATTAATTATCGATTGGTTTGGTAGATTTGGAATTGAAGTTGGTGACTTTAAAACTTCATTTAATGATGGTCTTCTTATTTGTCAAGTTATTGACAAAATTAAACCTGGTGTTATTAATTGGTCAATGTTTGCTCGTCCAAAGAATGGAAGAAGTTTAAATATTTTCCAAAGAAGAACCAACTGTACTGTATTAGTTGAAACTGTACAAACACTTGGATTAACTAATACTGGTATTGGGTCTCAAGACATTACTGATGGTAATGTAAAAATGTTGATGGGGTTCTTTAGGGCTTTAATGGTTTGGGAGACTTCATTAAAGAAATCTTTATTAGCATGAAAAAGATATAGACATCATTTTGTTTCAACATTGTTTAATGGTTTTAAATTTTGTTTTAGACTAACATAATAGGAAGAATGTGATAATTTTCATTGAACTTTTTTGATATATTATAAAAATGTTTGGAGTTAAGTATTAGTGCTTTATTGAATTAAATAATACTGTTATTTAATTAAATCTTCATATAAATATTTAACTATCTTTAAATACTCTTATAGTTTTGAGAATAAGAATCATTTATCATTTTCCTGGAAATATAAAGACTATTTTTTATGAATATTAGTTGTTGGTATGTAAAATTTTATATAACTTATTCAGTTGAAGATTTCTCTTTATAACAATACACCAAAAGTAAATATATATGAGTGACAAGTAACTGCTAATTTTCAAAGAGGTTTTATAAGAATAAACATTCTAAATACAATAACTTATAAAATGAAAATAAAGTTTGTTTTGGAATAAAACAATACTTAATAAGAGTGGTCAAAAGGAATATTTTTATCAAATACATAAAGTTGAGTTGATACTTTCTATATGATTTAAAAAACTGTCTAAGTATTAAGTATTTCAAAAGAAGTTTCATGAAATTAAAATAATTTACAATAGGTTTATCATTCCTTTAATGAATATCAAATTTCAATTTATGAATTTCTTTTATCATAATACCTCCTCATTAATTAGTTATTCTTTTCTTCTTTTCAGAAGAAAATAACTTTTTTAAAGACAATTATTAGTATGTTAATTATTTTTTTGTAACACAATCAAAAAGGAATTAGTTGGTTATATACGTTATTAGATTATCATAAATTAAACAAATTACATGTAAATAATAATATTTTTGTACAATCATTTAGCTATTTTTTATGAAATACTTGATAACAATGTTATCGATTCAATATAACAATTTCAATGAAATATAAGATATATTATATAGTTTAGTCTTTCATTTTTTTTAGAAAATGTCATTTATTTATATTACTATAATTATTCTTTCAAACATGCAAAAAGTTTTACAACAACATTTTAATCTTAATACTTTACTCTATAAATATATTTTGTTAAAAATAAGTCTTATTATATATTTTCTATTAACACTTCAATGTAGCAATAAGCCAAACAGATAAATCGTTCAGTAAAATTTTGAAAGTATTTTGAGATATTTTTTAATAACAATAAATGACTGAAAAAAAAACAAAAATAAATAAAATTAATTAATTAAGTATAATAAAACTAGCTTCTATTGTAACTGGATGGCAAATGATAAAAAGAAATAACATAAAAAAGGAAAGAAAGGTATAAAATAAAGAAGATGAAGAGTAATAAAACAAAAGAAATAATAAAAGAAGAAAAGAAAGAATAAATAAATTGTATATTTTTATTGAAAATGAGAAATATTCAATAAAAAGTGTCTAATCTAATGGTGTAAAATAATTAGTATTGTTTTATTGTTGAAAATATTTTATTATTTTTTATGTTTATTATTTATATGTATAATTTCATTATGATGTTTATTATATAATCAATCATATGTGTTATGTTATTATAACATATAATAAGTGATAAAATATAAATGAAAATGATATGAATATATGATATAGAATATAAAACAAAAGAATAATAAGAATAAATGATAAATAAAAGGAGAAATGATAATCAATGATATAATAAAATCAAAGTATAAAAGATAAAATCAATATAAATAAAAACAAAAGAGAATAAATATAAAATGAAAATAGATATAAATGATAATAATATAAAAGATGAATAAGATTAATAAACAAATAAACAAATACAACTAAATAGAAAAGAATAACAAGAAGAAAATCTAAATAATATAAACATAAAAACATAAAATAAGAATAATATAATAATATATAGATAATAAGAAGAATACAATGATATAAATAATATAAACAGAGAAATAAATATAAAAATACGATAGATAAATAACATATAAATAAAATAATAAAAATAATAAAAATAAATATGATTCATCAAATAATCTATTTCATTAATATTTCATACAAAATGAATATAAATGATTATAAAATATAAACATAAATATATACAAATTCTGTATTTATCATATTTTTATTTTAGGAGCAAAATATAATAAATGGAAAAATCTAATGATGCAAATTTTTTTGCATCTTTTTTCTTTTTTGTAAATTATTCGGATGCATTTTTTCTTTGCTTATTTCGGCGCTAGAATGCTAGATTTATTTGTTATTTCAATAGAAGAGGAA
>NW_001915620.1:0-2862 GCF_000208925.1 Entamoeba histolytica HM-1:IMSS
CCATTAATATTGTGATCAGCCACAATAGTCATATCAAATATTAGACTAGTTTTATTCTTTTTATCTAATACATATATGTCTGGTATTTTGTGGTATTGTCCATCACTTTTATGCATTATTTGTTTGTTCAATATCATTGTAATGTCTTTATATTGGAATGTTGTTTCATATGGGGTTTTTATATTGATTATTTCAAGTATATTTTCTTATTAATCCCTCCCATATTATAATGCCTATATGGTCATATTTTTCTATTTGTGATTTTTTATGATAAATACAAGATAGTAAAATGTTTTCTACTGTAGCTATCTTGTCTTTACATAGTGGTCAGTATTTTAATCTTTCATTTTTCATTATTTTTGCTTTTTTATACAAACAAAATATTGCTCCATCTTGCATTTTAGTTAATTGAAGAAATTCATTTTTCTTAATATTGATGGACTTCCATGCTTTCACTGTAGTAGTTTTATCTACTCCTTTTGACTCGAACTTATCTTCTAAAATATCCACTTATTTGATGACACTTCCATTTTTTGATGTATTGGTCATTAATTTCTTTATTTCTATTACTACTTCTTTTTCTTTTTTTCTTTTCTATAAATTCATTTATTATTTCTTCTATTTTTGTTTCTGGGATTTTATGAATTATTGTTTTTTAATTCTATTCCACATTCCCTTCTTATTGTACCATCTATCTAATATGTTATTTCCTATTTCACTTTCTCTGGTACAGTAGTACATCACTGTTCTTACTAATTATTTCAATAACATATTCATCATTTATGTTTATTAATCCTTCACCCATTTCTTCTATAATGACATACAGTCGATCTTTGGAGTTTCACCATTGTATTTTGCCTTTCTTAAATATTTTCTTATCTCCAAATCAATTTTGTCTAGGTCAGTTACTTTCCAATTTACAACTGATGCTGAATATCTGAAGATAGGGATTACTTCCGTGTTTATTCTAGTAATATATCTTCTATTACTACTTTCATCAGTGTTTATTTCTTCCATCTTTTTCATCATTTTTTCTTTGATGGTTTTACAATTGAAGGTGTCATCAATTTCATCGGACTGCCATATTCCTAAGTATTTATACAAGTCCTCACCTTCAATTACGGGGATGTTTTGCATTCCATTTGGTATTTCTTTAATGTTTTTTAATACCAATCCTGATTTTTTCTCATTCATTTCCATATGTAACTTATTATTTCTTTAATTTCATTGTGGATTATTCAAATTTCTTCACTACTTTGCGTCATTATTCTCAAATCATCCATATATAAAGTGTGATTTGCTTTTGGGAATTTCTCTTCGATGATTTGAGAAATCACATTCATCTGAATGATGAAGAGTAGAGGGGATAAGGAATCACCTTGTAGAATTCCTCTATTTAATTTAATACATCATGGTTATTCATTAAATTTATAACCGATGAATATCTTCCATCTAGTCATCATACTTTCAATAATATCATTGATGACACCCTCTACATTAAAATATTTTAATGATTCAATTACCCATTCGTGGTTTACTGTGTCATATGCTTTCTTAATGTCATAATATGACTCCACATATTTTGGGTATTTCTCTTCTTTCTGCTGCTTCATCATATAACTATTAATTATTCCTTCTTTAGCAGCTAAAGATTGCAACTTACATCTCAATTGGTTGCTACTGATTTTAAATGATTCATTATTCATGTTAAGTCTTCTGTGAATATTTTCTTTTAATATGGAGGTAAATACTTTCATAATTACATTTGTACAACTGATATGACGATAATTAGTGACACCATTCATATCAATTTGTGGATTAGTAAAGTTCTTCAACTTATCATATCTAATGGGATGTTTTCAGGGAAGTTTAACCATTCATTAAAGATACTGAGAATGATTTCTCTTGATGATGACATCCTTTTCAAATAATACCAATATATAGTGTCTATTCCTGGTGTTTTCCAGTTACTTATTCTCATTATACTTAAATTTAATTCATTTATTGTTATTATGACATTATCATAATTGAAATATCTTTCATTCAATATCGTGTTTTGTTTTATTTTCAATTCTCTTTATTTAATATCACCTGTGTTTCATATAACGATTTCCAATATTCTAAAGTAATATCGTTATTTGGATATATTTCATTGTTGTTTCTTCCTTATTCTAATATTCTTGTTAGAATCAAACATGATTTTATTTGTATTGATTCTGACTATTTCTTCCTTATTAAATTTAATTCTTTTATCATTGTCATCATATATTTTAGGTATTTTATTCTTTCTAGTGCTTTGACTTTTATTCCTTCTTCATCGTGTTCTTTTAATTTCATGATGCAATTTATTCTGTACAATTTCATTTACAAGATCTTCTAGTCTATTTATTTTCTTTAGGATTTCTTTTATTTCATCGAATTTATCTCATATAATTTAATTTTGGAGATAGAGGTGTATATAAATTGAAATCATCTAGATAATATACTGAATATCATGTATTCTACTTCCAGAAGTTATCCAAATATTATAAACATAGATTAGAACAAAATCAAACGAAAATAAAAAAGAAAAAAAAAAATTGAAAAAAAAAGAAAAAAAATAATAATCTAAAGTTTATTTATACTTTTATTATATATAATATATATTATATTTCTTATTTTCTATTTTCTATTTTCTATTTTCTATTTTCTATTTTATATATCTTATCCTTTATATCATATATCATATATTATTTCCTTTATGTCCCTTTATTATCTTTACAATACTCCCCTTCCTTTTTATACTATTTTATTAGAAGTCTTCAATAGTATAGCTGGTTAGTATCTTCGCCTGTCACGTGAAAGACCGGGGTTCGAATCCCC
>NW_001915619.1:0-1359 GCF_000208925.1 Entamoeba histolytica HM-1:IMSS
TATTTAATTATAAAGAAAATGATGAATAACAAGAAACATAACAAATAATATTAAAACAAATAATCAGAGCAAGATAAATTCATATCAATAAACAAATATAAATGATAGAAGAATGAGTGAAATATGTATTATCTTTATTGACAGAATTATATTAATTATTACCTTATGAATCATTATCATACTAATAATCATTATCATACTAACACTACATTTATAATATTGTTTATTTCATTCATTTTCATTACCACAATTATTTTAACAACAATTTTAATATCAACTTCAATAGAAACAAACATTATAATAAAACACAAAGAAGATAAAAACGATATCAAAATAAAGAACAAAATAGAAAGATAAGAAATGATAGAAATACAAAATAAAGAATAATAGAAAAGACTCTTTGAAGAAGAAATTAAGAAAACTAAGAATAAAGAAAATCAAATAATATCAAATCATTATTATATGAAATAATGTTTATTAAATTGATTAAATATAACAATTAAATAATATGAAAAATAATAGAAAGATGAAAATGAATATAAAATAAAAGAAGAAATACAAATATGATGAAATAAAAAATAATCAACAATAATGTGAATGAAGTATATAATTAAATATAATAATGATAAATAAGAATAATATAAGAAATAAAACATCAAATATAAAATACAACTATATTTGTTATTTACTTAGTGACATTCATGTTATTCTTTCTTTATTTTTATTTTATCAATTGAATTAAATGAATATGTTATTACAATGAATAACATCAAATATTATTCAATTTTCAACATTATAAATATAATGAATGAAATGAATAATGATATTATTTGTAATAATAGAAAGACATTAAAATAATAATTAATTCATCAATTATTTAATTCACATTTTGTTTATTTGTCATAAACAATTTTCAATATATTATAATGAAGATTTATAAAACAAATCACATTATAAAAGAAGAAATGAAACAATAAAAATGATAATAACAAATAGAAATTAAATAACAAATGATAATAAAATAAATATCAAAGAGGAAATTCTTCATTGAAATTTTATATGAAATAAATTAAATTAACATCACATTAATATTTGTTTATTTCATCACCACAATACAATTAAACATTTAATAAGTTAGAATATGTAATAATAGAATATAAATGATGTTTATAACAATTAAACATCACTCAGAATAATGTTAAATTCATTTATGAGTCATTCAACTGTAAAAAATCAAAAAGTAATGTAAAAGAAGAATATAAAAGATAAAAATAAAACGAATATAAAAAGGAAAAAGAAAGAGAAAAGAAACAATGTCAGTTTGCTCACGGTGTAAAACACAATGTATGTTCTGTGGAT
>NW_001915619.1:1459-2867 GCF_000208925.1 Entamoeba histolytica HM-1:IMSS
TGTATGATTTGTGGAAAAACACTTGGAAGTGCAACACCAGCAAAAGCATGTGGAAAATGTTACAGTAAATTACGTAAACCAAACACATGTATGAAGTGTGGATGCCGAACTAATTAATTGAATCAATTAAATGAAAAATAAAGAAATAAATAAAAGTTATAATGAACAATCAATAACAATCAATTTTCTTATTAAACATTTTTAATATAAACCAAAACAAAACAAATACTTCAAATAGAATATTTAATATAAATATTTAATACTGAAAATGAAACAAATACAATAAAATAAGAGAATATGAATAACTAATAGTGAAAAATAAAACAATGATAATATCCAATATCATTAAATAATAATTAAATAACTAAAAATTATTCATATAATTTCATCAATAAATAATACAATATGATAATAAACATTAAATGAAATATGAAGATAAAGAGAATAAATATAAATAATGACAAGAAGATAAAATCATTTAAATACAATCATAAAGAATAACAAATTAATAAAGAAATAAGAAAGGAAATAAAGTGAATAAAAAATAAAAGAAATAAAACAACAAATAATAACTATTCAATCATTATCTAATTTATAATAATGATGAAATTCATTATAATCATTTATTATTAAATTAATTAATATCCACCATTTTATCATTTTATTTCTCTTTCATTCTTATTTCTTTTCTTATTTATTAAAAACACCCTCATTGAATATTTTAAATGAAATAAAATAAATCATTGAATTATGTCTAATTTATATTCACCATTTCATTCATTGGCAGATGAACAAATTGTTCATATTCTTCATTGATTTGTTTTTATTCTTTTTTATTTCATTTTCAATGATTCAAGATTGAATCATTTCATTTCAATTACTATGATTCGTTTTGGTGTGAAACGATCTGGATATAGTTTTCCACAAAGTGTATTTGATATTCCTTTATATTCAAATGAACATTGCTCACACCATGATTTTGTTTTATCATTTTCTTTACAAACACGAATATCATGTCCATTTCCAAATCCAAACAAACAATCACATGATTGATTATGTAAATAAAATGCAAATTGCGGTTGTTTAATATCAAATTTCATCATTCCTTCTATTCTTCCATTTGATTCTAATGAAAATACAAATGATTTTGAATCATTTATCCAATCATAACCATATTTATCAATTTTCTCATTAACATATCCTCCAAATTTATTTCCTTCTGAATCTTTAATAATAATTATTATATGTTCTTTATTCAATACTCTTTCTCCAAATACTGATGTGTCTTCTTTCCAATCATCAATATCTGAATCAAATAGTACATTCCCTACCTTTCTTTCTGTCCATTCTTCTATTTGTTCAATCTGATATTTTGGTGTTGACATTCCTCTCATTCTTTGCAACCTTT